>NW_027640977.1:0-52000 GCF_949752795.1 Hyperoodon ampullatus | reverse complement strand
GGCCTGCTGGATCATATGGTAGCAAAACGTTTACCTTGTAGAGGCACCTCCATTCTGTTCTCATTAGTGGCTCTTACCAGGTTACGTCCCACCTGAGGTTGAGGTTATGCTCTTCTCCACAACACCTTCAGCGTTTATTGTTTCTAGTATTTTTGCGGATGTATACTCTGACTCGTGTGAGCTGATACCACTTTGTGGTTGGATTTGCATGTGTCTCATAACCCCTTGAAATTGAACTTTCTGGCATGTCCTTCTTTTCTTCAAACTGTGAGTACCGCTTACCTCTTCAAATTGTTTTTGTGAAGTATGTGTGACACTTAGAAATAGTTTGGCCATTACCTCCCTCAAGACATTTTGAGGGCAGGTTACATTTACAGCCCTCCAGTACTGGTGCATATGAAGTGAACCTTAGCACAGGTTTTAAAGCTGCTGTTGCAGGAAATGGCCAGAGGGCGGCAGCATTTCTGCTTTTCCCAATCTGGTAAGTAGGGAAACAGACCATCTAGGCAGTGGTGTTCCTCGGTTATATATTCGAGTGGAGTGTGCCCCCAAAAGCTGATGTCTCCTTACTCATGTTTGTTTTATAACTTGAATTTATAGTTTTTTATTGGAGTCATATTCCATTGTGTGCATGGACCACTTCTTCTTTGTGCATTCCTCTATTGATGGACATTTTCGTAGCTTCCAAGTTTTGGCTATGGTAAATATTGCTGGGGTGCAGGATTGCCACCCTGTGTCGTTTGTTTTTTTGCTGTACATGGGCCTCTTGCTTCCGTGCACCCTCCCATTGCAGAGCACAGGCTCTGGATGTGCAGGCCCAGCAGCCGTAGCTCACGGCACCAGGCGCTCCGCGGCTTGTGTGATCGTCCCTAACCGGGGCATGATCCCGTGTCCCCTGCATTGGCAGGCAGACTCTCAACCACTGTGCCACCAGTGAAAACCAGCCTGTGTCTTTTTGATTCTCATCCCCTCAGGCGATAGGCCCAGCAGTGGGTATGCTTGATTGAATGGGAGCTCAGTATTTACCTTTACAAAGCACCACCTTTTTGTTTTCATTACTGGCTCTTACCATGTCCCACGTTGAACCAAGGGTAGGTACTTCTCCAAAACCCCTTCAGCATTTATTGTTTGCAGAATTTTTGCTGATGGCCATTCTGACTGGTGTGAGCTGATAAGTTTTTGTAATTTGGATTTGCATATCTTTAATTCTTCCTAATGTTCAGCATTTTTCCATGCCTTTTTAAATTTCTGGTACAGAAAAACAGAAAACAACAGAGAGTACAATTAACCTCTTGCAATTGTCTTCTTGGATGGTTGCCCTCTTTTGAATTGTTTGGTCAATTTTCGACCCCAGGATTGTTTCTGAGGGCAGGTGTCATTCACAGGCCTGCAATGAGTGTGAAGATTTAGTGACCATTAGCACTGGGTTTAAAGCTGCTGTTGTGGGAAATGGCCACAAGGCGGCAGCATTTCTCCGTTCCCAAATCTGGTTACTAGGGCAGCAGAGCCTTTCTGGGACCAATGGAATACAGAAGAAGGCATCCTTGAAGTCTAATACAGAATAGCATGTCCTTGTGGACGGTAGAATGACCAGCAGGGTGTAGGAATTAGGAACTACTGGATGTATATCCTCGGTGGCTTCACTGAGTGTCCTGACATCCTTTACCAGGTCCCCAGCAGCCCACGGGGCTCTCGTGGTCAGGGCAATCGCAGTTTATGGAGCTCACCTGCACAACTACCCAGCAGCCCATGGGGCTCTCGTGGTCAGGCCCCTCCCAGGATATGGGGCTCACCTGGGCAGGTCCCAGCAGCCCACGGAGCTCTTTTGGTCAGGCCACTCCCAGGATATGGAGCTCACCTGTGCAACTACCCAGCAGCCCATGGGGCTCTCGTGGTCAGGCCCCTCCCAGGATACGGAGCTCCCCTGGGCAGGTACGCCAGCAGGGCTAGGCACACAGGAACCGTGCACATGGCCCACATTGGAGAGCACCTCAGATCGCCTGTCACTCAGAGCTGACACAGAGCACCTTAGAGCAGGACTTGCACTAACAAACAGCAGCTCTGACAGTTCTGTGACTCTGGGCATCACTCTGTGCGGCCTCCCTCTGCCTGGTCTTCCAGAGAGTTCCACTGCAGCCTGGGCACCAGGCCTCTGTCTCCACCCATCAGCCGTCCTCTCCCTGACTCCTGGATTCCTCTCATTAGGAGAGGGTCTTCTTGAAGTTGTCTCCCACTCATGGGCCAGATAAAATGATTAGAAAACAAGCCGGAGCTGCAGCCCCTTGTCTATCCTGACTCTCAGGAGCCCACACGTGTTCCTTGGACCTGGCCGGTTCAGCGAGGTCCATTTTCTGCAATGTGAGCCCCTGAGGGGTGAGGATTAGCTGAACTGGGCAGCCTGACACTGCCAGCCAGCCCTCCCCAGGTGTGCCTGGGTTGAGGTCAATAGAAACACCACTCCAGGCAGCAAGAGCCCCTGCAGCTGTGCCTGATGCCATATTATCTGCCCCATCAGCAGACTCGGGGCTGTGCTGGTGGGAGGGAGGGAGGGGCCATGGCTTTGTGGGGGGCCCGGTGTGAGTGGGTCTCTGCTGGACTTTCTGCAGGAGTTGCCAGGCTGCCACCTTCTAAAGAAGAGGATGTGTCACCATACCTTCTGCTGGAATTTCTCCACTGGCAGAGGTGAGGAAGGAAAAAATCTGTTGGGTCTGGGACAGGAGGGGTATCTCAGGCAGGGAAATGGAAAGCTTCCAGAAGAGCGCCCGGTGCCAGGACCATCCTGGCTGTCCTGCAGGCACCAAGTCGGTCTGCATGCTGTCACTGGTGTGGCTCCACGGCCCTTCCTCTAGGCTTTCAAGTCCTTGTACATATTCAGGTGTTTTACTTGGGAAGGGTGGGAACAGTTTAGCAGCAGCTGGCTTGGGGCTCAGCTCACGTTTACTCACAGACGCCTCGGCATGGTCCCCCAGCTTTGCAATGAGGAAGCTGCTTGCGGGGGCGCTGCTGGCTTCATGGTAGATGATTCCCCACCTCTGACCATCTTCAGAATTGTTTACCCCTGGAGCAAGTGCCTGATAGGGTTTTCCTCTGTATAACTGGTTTTCCTCTGTATATTTCTTTTTTTGCTTCAAGGTAGATTTTATTCCTCTTTTATGTATTTATAGATATAAGCATGGAAATAATTCATTCATATAAATACATCTGGTGAAGGGAAACACTTTTATCTGTTTTATTTTTAAATTTTATTTATTTTCCATAATTTTGTAATTTAATTTATTTTTTTTATTTATACGGCAGGATATTATTAGTTATCTATTTTAGACATATACATGTATACACGTCAATCCCAATCCCGCAACTCATCCCAGCAGCACCACCCCATGGCTTCGCCCCTTTGGTGTCCATACGTGTGTTCTCTACCTCTGTGTCTCTATTTCTGCCCTGCCAACCGGTTCATCTGTACCATTTTTCTAGGTTCCACATGTATGCATTATATCTACAATATTTGTTTTTCTCTTTCCGACTTACTTCACTCTGTATGACAGTCTCTAGATCCATCGACGTCTCTACAAATGACCCAGTTTCATTCCTTTGTATGGCTGAGTAATATTCCATTTTATATATGCACCACATCTTTATCCATTCGTCTGGCTGTGGGCATTTAGGTTGCTTCCATTACCTGGCTATGGTAACTAGTTCTGCAATGAACATTGTGGTGAATGGGTCTTTTTGACTTATGGTTTTCTCTGGGTATATGCCCAGAAGTGGGATTGCTGGATCATATGGTAATTCTATCTTTAGTTTTTTAAGGAACGTCCATACTGTTCTCCATAGTGACTGTATCACTTTACATTCCCACCAATAGTGGAAGAGGGTTCCTTTTCTCCACACCCTCCCCAGCATTTGTTGTTTGTAGATTTTCTGATGATGCCCATTCTAACAGGTGTGAGGTGATACCTCATTGTAGTTTTGATTTGCATTTCTCTAATAATGAGAGATGTTGAGCAGCATTTCATGTGCGTCTTGGCCATCTCTGTGTCTTCTTTGAAGAAGTGTCTATTTAGATCTTCTAGCCATTTTTGTATTGGGTTGTTTGTTTTTTTAAGATTAAGCTGCATGAGCTGTTTCTATATATTGGAGATTAAACCTTTGTCCATTGATTCATTTGCAAATGTTTTCTCCCGTTCTGAGGGTTGCCTTTTTCCATTCCCGTTTTTTAACAAAAAAGAAAGAAAGAAAAAGAAGCAGAACACAAATGTGTGTAAAATATGCCTCTTGAAACTGTCGTTTTGAAATATGAACGTCTTTTGTATTTTGGGGTCGATATACGACCCCAGGATTTGTTTTCAGGGCAGGTGTCATTTACAGGCCTGCAATTCTTTTGAATATCAAGTGACCATTAGCGCTGGGATTAAAGCTGCTGTTGTGTGAAACGGCCACAAGGTGGCAGCAGTTCTCCTTTACCAAATCTGGTTACTAGGACAACAGAGCCTCAATGCAAGTCGTGTTCTAGCTTGTAATTTAGAATGGAATGTGCCAGGTAAAAGCCCCTTACGTTTGTCTCACTACTTCTTGTTCGTACTTTTAATTTAATTTTTATTTCTTATCACAGCAAGTTGGATTACAATGTTTGGCTTGTTGTAGGTGTGCAAGATGTGGTTCTTTGACACATATACATATGTCTGTTCTTCCTGGGATCCTTTGCCCATGTACGTTATGACAGAATGTTGAGTAGTCTTCTCTTGGTATTCCGTAGGTGTTTGGTGATTATATATTTCACCTGTGTTTGTATATGTCCGTGAAGCGCAATATCCTAATGTATGCAATCCTCACACCTTTCCATTGGGGAACCATCAGTTTCTTTAATGAATCTGTGATTGCCCTTCTCTGTGGAAATATCTTCACTGGTGTCAATTTTTCAGTAACACCTATAAGTGATATCATACGATATGTGTCTTTCTGTTTCTGACTTACTACAAGTCACGTGATTACCTCTAGCCTCATCTACGGTGCTGCAAATGGCACTGTGTCCTTTTTTTCCTTGGCTAATATTCTGTCTGTATATGGACCGGTTCTTCTTTGTCCGCTCATCTGTTGATGGACTTTTTGGTTGCTTCCATGTCATGGCTATTGTAATGCTGCGGCAATGCACATTTGCCTGCCTGTGTCTTTCCAATTCTGTCTTCTTAGGTCATAGGCCCAGGAGTGGGCCTGCTGGATCATATGGTAGCAAAACGTTTACCTTGTAGAGGCACCTCCATTCTGTTCTCATTAGTGGCTCTTACCAGGTTACGTCCCACCTGAGGTTGAGGTTATGCTCTTCTCCACAACACCTTCAGCGTTTATTGTTTCTAGTATTTTTGCGGATGTATACTCTGACTCGTGTGAGCTGATACCACTTTGTGGTTGGATTTGCATGTGTCTCATAACCCCTTGAAATTGAACTTTCTGGCATGTCCTTCTTTTCTTCAAACTGTGAGTACCGCTTACCTCTTCAAATTGTTTTTGTGAAGTATGTGTGACACTTAGAAATAGTTTGGCCATTACCTCCCTCAAGACATTTTGAGGGCAGGTTACATTTACAGCCCTCCAGTACTGGTGCATATGAAGTGAACCTTAGCACAGGTTTTAAAGCTGCTGTTGCAGGTAACGGCCAGAGGGCGGCAGCATTTCTGCTTTTCCCAATCTGGTAACTAGGGAAGCAGACCATCTTGGCAGTGGTGTTCCTCGGTTATATATTCGAGTGGAATGGGCCCCCAAAAGCTGATGTCTCCTTACTTATGTTTGTTTTATAACTTGAATTTATATTTTTTTATTGGAGTCATATTCCATTGTGTACATGGACCACTTCTTCTTTGTGCATTCCTCTATTGATGGACATTTTCGTAGCTTCCAAGTTTTGGCTATGGTAAATATTGCTGGAGTGCAGGATTGCCAGCCTCTGTCGTTTTGTTTTTTTGCAGTACGGGGGCCTCTTGCTTCCGTGCACCCTCCCATTGCAGAGCACAGGCTCTGGATGTGCAGGCCCAGCAGCCATAGCTCACGGCACCAGGCGCTCCGCGGCATGTGTGATCGTCCCTAACCGGGGCATGATCCCATGTCCCCTGCATTGGCAGGCAGACTCTCAACCACTGCGCCACCAGTGAAAACCAGCCTGTGTCTTTTTGATTCTCATCCCCTCAGGCGATAGGCCCAGCAGTGGGTATGCTTGATTGAATGGGAGCTCAGTATTTACCTTTACAAAGCACCACCTTTTTGTTTTCATTACTGGCTCTTACCATGTCCCACGTTGAACCAAGGGTAGGTACTTCTCCAAAACCCCTTCAGCATTTATTGTTTGCAGAATTTTTGCTGATGGCCATTCTGACTGGTGTGAGCTGATAAGTTTTTGTAATTTGGATTTGCATATCTTTAATTCTTCCTAATGTTCAGCATTTTTCCATGCCTTTTTAAATTTCTGGTACAGAAAAACAGAAAACAACAGAGAGTACAATTAACCTCTTGCAATTGTCTTCTTGGATGGTTGCCCTCTTTTGAATTGTTTGGTCAATTTTCGACCCCAGGATTGTTTCTGAGGGCAGGTGTCATTCACAGGCCTGCAATGAGTGTGAAGATTTAGTGACCATTAGCACCGGGTTTAAAGCTGCTGTTGTGGGAAATGGCCACAAGGCGGCAGCATTTCTCCATTCCCAAATCTGGTTACTAGGGCAGCAGAGCCTTTCTGGGACCAATGGAATACAGAAGAAGGCATCCTTGAAGTCTAATACAGAATAGCATGTCCTTGTGGATGGTAGAATGACCAGCAGGGTGTAGGAATTAGGAACTACTGGATGTATATCCTCGGTGGCTTCACTGAGTGTCCTGACATACTTTACCAGGTCCCCAGCAGCCCACGGGGCTCTAGTGGTCTGGGCAATCGCAGTTTATGGAGCTCACCTGCGCAACTACCCAGCAGCCCTTGGGGCTCTCCTGGTCAGGCCCCTCCCAGGATATGGGGCTCACCTGGGCAGGTCCCAGCAGCCCACAGAACTCTTTTGGTCAGGCCACTCCCAGGATATGGAGCTCACCTGTGCAACTACCCAGCAGCCGTTGGGGCTCTCGTGGTCAGGCCCCTCCCAGGATACGGAGCTCCCCTGGGAAGGTATGCCAGCAGGGCTAGGCACACAGGAAAGGTGCACATAGCCCGCATTGGAGAGCACCTCAGATCGCCTGTCACTCAGAGCTGACACAGAGCACCTTAGAGCAGGACTTGAACTAACAAACAGCAGCTCCGACAGTTCTGTGACTCTGGGCATCACTCTGTGTGGCCTCCCTCTGTCTGGTCTTCCAGAGACTTCCACTGCAGCCTGGGCACCAGGCCTCTGTCTCCACCCATCAGCCGTCCTCTCCCTGACTCCTGGATTCCTCTCATTAGGAGAGGGTCTTCTTGAAGTTGTCTCCCACTCATGGGCCAGATAAAATGATTAGAAAACAAGCCGGAGCTGCAGCCCCTTGTCTATCCTGACTCTCAGGAGCCCACACGTGTTCCTTGGACCTGGCCGGTTCAGCGAGGTCCATTTTCTGCAATGTGAGCCCCTGAGGGGTGAGGATTAGCTGAACTGGGCAGCCTGACACTGCCAGCCAGCCCTCCCCAGGTGTGCCTGGGTTGAGGTCAATAGAAACACCACCCCAGGCAGCAAGAGCCCCTGCAGCTGTATCTGACTCCATATTCTCAGCCCCGTCAGCCGTCTTGGGGCTGTTCTGGTGGGAGGGTTTGAGGGGCCACGGCTTTGTGGGCGGCCCGGTGTGAGTGGGTCTCTGCTGGATTTTCTGCAGGAGTTGCCAGGCTGCCACCTGCTAAAGAAGAGGATGTGTCACCATACCTTCTGCTGGAATTTCTCCACTGGCAGAGGTGAGGAAGGAAAAAATCTGTTGGGTCTGGGACAGGAGGGGTATCTCAGGCAGGGAAATGGAAAGCTTCCAGAAGAGCGCCCGGTGCCAGGACCATCCTGGCTGTCCTGCAGGCACCAAGTCGGTCTGCATGCTGTCACTGGTGTGGCTCCACGGCCCTTCCTCTAGGCTTTCAAGTCCTTGTACATATTCAGGTGTTTTACTTGGGAAGGGTGGGAACAGTTTAGCAGCAGCTGGCTTGGGGCTCAGCTCACGTTTACTCACAGACGCCTCGGCATGGTCCCCCAGCTTTGCAATGAGGAAGCTGCTTGCGGGGGCGCTGCTGGCTTCATGGTAGATGATTCCCCACCTCTGACCATCTTCAGAATTGTTTACCCCTGGAGCAAGTGCCTGATAGGGTTTTCCTCTGTATAACTGGTTTTCCTCTGTAAATTTCTTTTTTTGCTTCAAGGTAGATTTTATTCCTCTTTTATGTATT
This sequence comes from Hyperoodon ampullatus, assembly GCF_949752795.1. Taxonomy (NCBI): domain Eukaryota; kingdom Metazoa; phylum Chordata; class Mammalia; order Artiodactyla; family Ziphiidae; genus Hyperoodon; species Hyperoodon ampullatus. Next base: position 43,632 of record NW_027640977.1, on the reverse strand, counting down.
TATAGATATAAGCATGGAAATAATTCATTCATATAAATACATCTGGTGAAGGGAAACACTTTTATCTGTTTTATTTTTAAATTTTATTTATTTTCCATAATTTTGTAATTTAATTTATTTTTTTTTATTTATACGGCAGGATATTATTAGTTATCTATTTTAGACATATACATGTATACACGTCAATCCCAATCCCGCAACTCATCCCAGCAGCTCACCCCATGGCTTCGCCCCTTTGGTGTCCATACGTGTGTTCTCTACCTCTGTGTCTCTATTTCTGCCCTGCCAACCGGTTCATCTGTACCATTTTTCTAGGTTCCACATGTATGCATTATATCTACAATATTTGTTTTTCTCTTTCCGACTTACTTCACTCTGTATGACAGTCTCTAGATCCATCGACGTCTCTACAAATGACCCAGTTTCATTCCTTTGTATGGCTGAGTAATATTCCATTTTATATATGCACCACATCTTTATCCATTCGTCTGGCTGTGGGCATTTAGGTTGCTTCCATTACCTGGCTATGGTAACTAGTTCTGCAATGAACATTGTGGTGAATGGGTCTTTTTGACTTATGGTTTTCTCTGGGTATATGCCCAGAAGTGGGATTGCTGGATCATATGGTAATTCTATCTTTAGTTTTTTAAGGAACGTCCATACTATTCTCCATAGTGACTGTATCACTTTACATTCCCACCAATAGTGGAAGAGGGTTCCTTTTCTCCACACCCTCCCCAGCATTTGTTGTTTGTAGATTTTCTGATGATGCCCATTCTAACAGGTGTGAGGTGATACCTCATTGTAGTTTTGATTTGCATTTCTCTAATAATGAGAGATGTTGAGCAGCATTTCATGTGCGTCTTGGCCATCTCTGTGTCTTCTTTGAAGAAGTGTCTATTTAGATCTTCTAGCCATTTTTGTATTGGGTTGTTTGTTTTTTTTAAGATTAAGCTGCATGAGCTGTTTCTATATATTGGAGATTAAACCTTTGTCCATTGATTCGTTTGCAAATGTTTTCTCCCGTTCTGAGGGTTGCCTTTTTCCATTCCCGTTTTTTAACAAAAAAGAAAGAAAGAAAAAGAAGCAGAACACAAATGTGTGTAAAATATGCCTCTTGAAACTGTCGTTTTGAAATATGAACGTCTTTTGTATTTTGGGGTCGATATACGACCCCAGGATTTGTTTTCAGGGCAGGTGTCATTTACAGGCCTGCAATTCTTTTGAATATCAAGTGACCATTAGCGCTGGGATTAAAGCTGCTGTTGTGTGAAACGGCCACAAGGTGGCAGCAGTTCTCCTTTACCAAATCTGGTTACTAGGACAACAGAGCCTCAATGCAAGTCGTGTTCTAGCTTGTAATTTAGAATGGAATGTGCCAGGTAAAAGCCCCTTACGTTTGTCTCACTACTTCTTGTTCGTACTTTTAATTTAATTTTTATTTCTTATCACAGCAAGTTGGATTACAATGTTTGGCTTGTTGTAGGTGTGCAAGATGTGGTTCTTTGACACATATACATATGTCTGTTCTTCCTGGGATCCTTTGCCCATGTACGTTATGACAGAATGTTGAGTAGTCTTCTCTTGGTATTCCGTAGGTGTTTGGTGATTATATATTTCACCTGTGTTTGTATATGTCCGTGAAGCGCAATATCCTAATGTATGCAATCCTCACACCTTTCCATTGGGGAACCATCAGTTTCTTTAATGAATCTGTGATTGCCCTTCTCTGTGGAAATATCTTCACTGGTGTCAATTTTTCAGTAACACCTATAAGTGATATCATACGATATGTGTCTTTCTGTTTCTGACTTACTACAAGTCACGTGATTACCTCTAGCCTCATCTACGGTGCTGCAAATGGCACTGTGTCCTTTTTTTCCTTGGCTAATATTCTGTCTGTATATGGACCGGTTCTTCTTTGTCCGCTCATCTGTTGATGGACTTTTTGGTTGCTTCCATGTCATGGCTATTGTAATGCTGCGGCAATGCACATTTGCCTGCCTGTGTCTTTCCAATTCTGTCTTCTTAGGTCATAGGCCCAGGAGTGGGCCTGCTGGATCATATGGTAGCAAAACGTTTACCTTGTAGAGGCACCTCCATTCTGTTCTCATTAGTGGCTCTTACCAGGTTACGTCCCACCTGAGGTTGAGGTTATGCTCTTCTCCACAACACCTTCAGCGTTTATTGTTTCTAGTATTTTTGCGGATGTATACTCTGACTCGTGTGAGCTGATACCACTTTGTGGTTGGATTTGCATGTGTCTCATAACCCCTTGAAATTGAACTTTCTGGCATGTCCTTCTTTTCTTCAAACTGTGAGTACCGCTTACCTCTTCAAATTGTTTTTGTGAAGTATGTGTGACACTTAGAAATAGTTTGGCCATTACCTCCCTCAAGACATTTTGAGGGCAGGTTACATTTACAGCCCTCCAGTACTGGTGCATATGAAGTGAACCTTAGCACAGGTTTTAAAGCTGCTGTTGCAGGAAATGGCCAGAGGGCGGCAGCATTTCTGCTTTTCCCAATCTGGTAACTAGGGAAACAGACCATCTAGGCAGTGGTGTTCCTCGGTTATATATTCGAGTGGAGTGTGCCCCCAAAAGCTGATGTCTCCTTACTCATGTTTGTTTTATAACTTGAATTTATAGTTTTTTATTGGAGTCATATTCCATTGTGTGCATGGACCACTTCTTCTTTGTGCATTCCTCTATTGATGGACATTTTCGTAGCTTCCAAGTTTTGGCTATGGTAAATATTGCTGGGGTGCAGGATTGCCACCCTGTGTCGTTTGTTTTTTTGCTGTACATGGGCCTCTTGCTTCCGTGCACCCTCCCATTGCAGAGCACAGGCTCTGGATGTGCAGGCCCAGCAGCCGTAGCTCACGGCACCAGGCGCTCCGCGGCTTGTGTGATCGTCCCTAACTGGGGCATGATCCCGTGTCCCCTGCATTGGCAGGCAGACTCTCAACCACTGTGCCACCAGTGAAAACCAGCCTGTGTCTTTTTGATTCTCATCCCCTCAGGCGATAGGCCCAGCAGTGGGTATGCTTGATTGAATGGGAGCTCAGTATTTACCTTTACAAAGCACCACCTTTTTGTTTTCATTACTGGCTCTTACCATGTCCCACGTTGAACCAAGGGTAGGTACTTCTCCAAAACCCCTTCAGCATTTATTGTTTGCAGAATTTTTGCTGATGGCCATTCTGACTGGTGTGAGCTGATAAGTTTTTGTAATTTGGATTTGCATATCTTTAATTCTTCCTAATGTTCAGCATTTTTCCATGCCTTTTTAAATTTCTGGTACAGAAAAACAGAAAACAACAGAGAGTACAATTAACCTCTTGCAATTGTCTTCTTGGATGGTTGCCCTCTTTTGAATTGTTTGGTCAATTTTCGAGCCCAGGATTGTTTCTGAGGGCAGGTGTCATTCACAGGCCTGCAATGAGTGTGAAGATTTAGTGACCATTAGCACTGGGTTTAAAGCTGCTGTTGTGGGAAATGGCCACAAGGCGGCAGCATTTCTCCGTTCCCAAATCTGGTTACTAGGGCAGCAGAGCCTTTCTGGGACCAATGGAATACAGAAGAAGGCATCCTTGAAGTCTAATACAGAATAGCATGTCCTTGTGGACGGTAGAATGACCAGCAGGGTGTAGGAATTAGGAACTACTGGATGTATATCCTCGGTGGCTTCACTGAGTGTCCTGACATCCTTTACCAGGTCCCCAGCAGCCCACGGGGCTCTCGTGGTCAGGGCAATCGCAGTTTATGGAGCTCACCTGCACAACTACCCAGCAGCCCATGGGGCTCTCGTGGTCAGGCCCCTCCCAGGATATGGGGCTCACCTGGGCAGGTCCCAGCAGCCCACGGAGCTCTTTTGGTCAGGCCACTCCCAGGATATGGAGCTCACCTGTGCAACTACCCAGCAGCCCATGGGGCTCTCGTGGTCAGGCCCCTCCCAGGATACGGAGCTCCCCTGGGCAGGTACGCCAGCAGGGCTAGGCACACAGGAACCGTGCACATGGCCCACATTGGAGAGCACCTCAGATCGCCTGTCACTCAGAGCTGACACAGAGCACCTTAGAGCAGGACTTGCACTAACAAACAGCAGCTCTGACAGTTCTGTGACTCTGGGCATCACTCTGTGCGGCCTCCCTCTGCCTGGTCTTCCAGAGAGTTCCACTGCAGCCTGGGCACCAGGCCTCTGTCTCCACCCATCAGCCGTCCTCTCCCTGACTCCTGGATTCCTCTCATTAGGAGAGGGTCTTCTTGAAGTTGTCTCCCACTCATGGGCCAGATAAAATGATTAGAAAACAAGCCGGAGCTGCAGCCCCTTGTCTATCCTGACTCTCAGGAGCCCACACGTGTTCCTTGGACCTGGCCGGTTCAGCGAGGTCCATTTTCTGCAATGTGAGCCCCTGAGGGGTGAGGATTAGCTGAACTGGGCAGCCTGACACTGCCAGCCAGCCCTCCCCAGGTGTGCCTGGGTTGAGGTCAATAGAAACACCACTCCAGGCAGCAAGAGCCCCTGCAGCTGTGCCTGATGCCATATTCTCTGCCCCATCAGCAGACTCGGGGCTGTGCTGGTGGGAGGGAGGGAGGGGCCATGGCTTTGTGGGGGGCCCGGTGTGAGTGGGTCTCTGCTGGACTTTCTGCAGGAGTTGCCAGGCTGCCACCTTCTAAAGAAGAGGATGTGTCACCATACCTTCTGCTGGAATTTCTCCACTGGCAGAGGTGAGGAAGGAAAAAATCTGTTGGGTCTGGGACAGGAGGGGTATCTCAGGCAGGGAAATGGAAAGCTTCCAGAAGAGCGCCCGGTGCCAGGACCATCCTGGCTGTCCTGCAGGCACCAAGTCGGTCTGCATGCTGTCACTGGTGTGGCTCCACGGCCCTTCCTCTAGGCTTTCAAGTCCTTGTACATATTCAGGTGTTTTACTTGGGAAGGGTGGGAACAGTTTAGCAGCAGCTGGCTTGGGGCTCAGCTCACGTTTACTCACAGACGCCTCGGCATGGTCCCCCAGCTTTGCAATGAGGAAGCTGCTTGCGGGGGCGCTGCTGGCTTCATGGTAGATGATTCCCCACCTCTGACCATCTTCAGAATTGTTTACCCCTGGAGCAAGTGCCTGATAGGGTTTTCCTCTGTATAACTGGTTTTCCTCTGTATATTTCTTTTTTTGCTTCAAGGTAGATTTTATTCCTCTTTTATGTATTTATAGATATAAGCATGGAAATAATTCATTCATATAAATACATCTGGTGAAGGGAAACACTTTTATCTGTTTTATTTTTAAATTTTATTTATTTTCCATAATTTTGTAATTTAATTTATTTTTTTTATTTATACGGCAGGATATTATTAGTTATCTATTTTAGACATATACATGTATACACGTCAATCCCAATCCCCCAACTCATCCCAGCAGCACCACCCCATGGCTTCGCCCCTTTGGTGTCCATACGTGTGTTCTCTACCTCTGTGTCTCTATTTCTGCCCTGCCAACCGGTTCATCTGTACCATTTTTCTAGGTTCCACATGTATGCATTATATCTACAATATTTGTTTTTCTCTTTCCGACTTACTTCACTCTGTATGACAGTCTCTAGATCCATCGACGTCTCTACAAATGACCCAGTTTCATTCCTTTGTATGGCTGAGTAATATTCCATTTTATATATGCACCACATCTTTATCCATTCGTCTGGCTGTGGGCATTTAGGTTGCTTCCATTACCTGGCTATGGTAACTAGTTCTGCAATGAACATTGTGGTGAATGGGTCTTTTTGACTTATGGTTTTCTCTGGGTATATGCCCAGAAGTGGGATTGCTGGATCATATGGTAATTCTATCTTTAGTTTTTTAAGGAACGTCCATACTGTTCTCCATAGTGACTGTATCACTTTACATTCCCACCAATAGTGGAAGAGGGTTCCTTTTCTCCACACCCTCCCCAGCATTTGTTGTTTGTAGATTTTCTGATGATGCCCATTCTAACAGGTGTGAGGTGATACCTCATTGTAGTTTTGATTTGCATTTCTCTAATAATGAGAGATGTTGAGCAGCATTTCATGTGCGTCTTGGCCATCTCTGTGTCTTCTTTGAAGAAGTGTCTATTTAGATCTTCTAGCCATTTTTGTATTGGGTTGTTTGTTTTTTTAAGATTAAGCTGCATGAGCTGTTTCTATATATTGGAGATTAAACCTTTGTCCATTGATTCGTTTGCAAATGTTTTCTCCCGTTCTGAGGGTTGCCTTTTTCCATTCCCGTTTTTTAACAAAAAAGAAAGAAAGAAAAAGAAGCAGAACACAAATGTGTGTAAAATATGCCTCTTGAAACTGTCGTTTTGAAATATGAACGTCTTTTGTATTTTGGGGTCGATATACGACCCCAGGATTTGTTTTCAGGGCAGGTGTCATTTACAGGCCTGCAATTCTTTTGAATATCAAGTGACCATTAGCGCTGGGATTAAAGCTGCTGTTGTGTGAAACGGCCACAAGGTGGCAGCAGTTCTCCTTTACCAAATCTGGTTACTAGGACAACAGAGCCTCAATGCAAGTCGTGTTCTAGCTTGTAATTTAGAATGGAATGTGCCAGGTAAAAGCCCCTTACGTTTGTCTCACTACTTCTTGTTCGTACTTTTAATTTAATTTTTATTTCTTATCACAGCAAGTTGGATTACAATGTTTGGCTTGTTGTAGGTGTGCAAGATGTGGTTCTTTGACACATATACATATGTCTGTTCTTCCTGGGATCCTTTGCCCATGTACGTTATGACAGAATGTTGAGTAGTCTTCTCTTGGTATTCCGTAGGTGTTTGGTGATTATATATTTCACCTGTGTTTGTATATGTCCGTGAAGCGCAATATCCTAATGTATGCAATCCTCACACCTTTCCATTGGGGAACCATCAGTTTCTTTAATGAATCTGTGATTGCCCTTCTCTGTGGAAATATCTTCACTGGTGTCAATTTTTCAGTAACACCTATAAGTGATATCATACGATATGTGTCTTTCTGTTTCTGACTTACTACAAGTCACGTGATTACCTCTAGCCTCATCTACGGTGCTGCAAATGGCACTGTGTCCTTTTTTTCCTTGGCTAATATTCTGTCTGTATATGGACCGGTTCTTCTTTGTCCGCTCATCTGTTGATGGACTTTTTGGTTGCTTCCATGTCATGGCTATTGTAATGCTGCGGCAATGCACATTTGCCTGCCTGTGTCTTTCCAATTCTGTCTTCTTAGGTCATAGGCCCAGGAGTGGGCCTGCTGGATCATATGGTAGCAAAACGTTTACCTTGTAGAGGCACCTCCATTCTGTTCTCATTAGTGGCTCTTACCAGGTTACGTCCCACCTGAGGTTGAGGTTATGCTCTTCTCCACAACACCTTCAGCGTTTATTGTTTCTAGTATTTTTGCGGATGTATACTCTGACTCGTGTGAGCTGATACCACTTTGTGGTTGGATTTGCATGTGTCTCATAACCCCTTGAAATTGAACTTTCTGGCATGTCCTTCTTTTCTTCAAACTGTGAGTACCGCTTACCTCTTCAAATTGTTTTTGTGAAGTATGTGTGACACTTAGAAATAGTTTGGCCATTACCTCCCTCAAGACATTTTGAGGGCAGGTTACATTTACAGCCCTCCAGTACTGGTGCATATGAAGTGAACCTTAGCACAGGTTTTAAAGCTGCTGTTGCAGGTAACGGCCAGAGGGCGGCAGCATTTCTGCTTTTCCCAATCTGGTAACTAGGGAAACAGACCATCTAGGCAGTGGTGTTCCTCGGTTATATATTCGAGTGGAGTGTGCCCCCAAAATCTGATGTCTCCTTACTTATGTTTGTTTTATAACTTGAATTTATAGTTTTTTATTGGAGTCATATTCCATTGTGTGCATGGACCACTTCTTCTTTGTGCATTCCTCTATTGATGGACATTTTCGTAGCTTCCAAGTTTTGGCTATGGTAAATATTGCTGGGGTGCAGGATTGCCTCCCTGTGTCGTTTTGTTTTTTTGCAGTACGTGGGCCTCTTGCTTCCGTGCACCCTCCCATTGCAGAGCACAGGCTCTGGATGTGCAGGCCCAGCAGCCATAGCTCACGGCACCATGCGCTCCGCAGCATGTGTGATCGTCCCTAACCGGGGCATGATCCCGTGTCCCCTGCATTGGCAGGCAGACTCTCAACCACTGTGCCACCAGTGAAAACCAGCCTGTGTCTTTTTGATTCTCATCCCCTCAGGCGATAGGCCCAGCAGTGGGTATGCTTGATTGAATGGGAGCTCAGTATTTACCTTTACAAAGCACCACCTTTTTGTTTTCATTACTGGCTCTTACCATGTCCCACGTTGAACCAAGGGTAGGTACTTCTCCAAAACCCCTTCAGCATTTATTGTTTGCAGAATTTTTGCTGATGGCCATTCTGACTGGTGTGAGCTGATAAGTTTTTGTAATTTGGATTTGCATATCTTTAATTCTTCCTAATGTTCAGCATTTTTCCATGCCTTTTTAAATTTCTGGTACAGAAAAACAGAAAACAACAGAGAGTACAATTAACCTCTTGCAATTGTCTTCTTGGATGGTTGCCCTCTTTTGAATTGTTTGGTCAATTTTCGAGCCCAGGATTGTTTCTGAGGGCAGGTGTCATTCACAGGCCTGCAATGAGTGTGAAGATTTAGTGACCATTAGCACTGGGTTTAAAGCTGCTGTTGTGGGAAATGGCCACAAGGCGGCAGCATTTCTCCGTTCCCAAATCTGGTTACTAGGGCAGCAGAGCCTTTCTGGGACCAATGGAATACAGAAGAAGGCATCCTTGAAGTCTAATACAGAATAGCATGTCCTTGTGGACGGTAGAATGACCAGCAGGGTGTAGGAATTAGGAACTACTGGATGTATATCCTCGGTGGCTTCACTGAGTGTCCTGACATCCTTTACCAGGTCCCCAGCAGCCCACGGGGCTCTCGTGGTCAGGGCAATCGCAGTTTATGGAGCTCACCTGCACAACTACCCAGCAGCCCATGGGGCTCTCGTGGTCAGGCCCCTCCCAGGATATGTGGCTCACCTGGGCAGGTCCCAGCAGCCCACGGAGCTCTTTTGGTCAGGCCACTCCCAGGATATGGAGCTCACCTGTGCAACTACCCAGCAGCCCATGGGGCTCTCGTGGTCAGGCCCCTCCCAGGATACGGGGCTCCCCTGGGCAGGTACGCCAGCAGGGCTAGGCACACAGGAACCGTGCACATAGCCCGCATTGGAGAGCACCTCAGATCGCCTGTCACTCAGAGCTGACACAGAGCACCTTAGAGCAGGACTTGCACTAACAAACAGCAGCTCCGACAGTTCTGTGACTCTGGGCATCACTCTGTGCGGCCTCCCTCTGCCTGGTCTTCCAGAGACCTCCACTGCAGCCTGGGCACCAGGCCTCTGTCTCCACCCATCAGCCGTCCTCTCCCTGACTCCTGGATTCCTCTCATTAGGAGAGGGTCTTCTTGAAGTTGTCTCCCACTCATGGGCCAGATAAAATGATTAGAAAACAAGCCGGAGCTGCAGCCCCTTGTCTATCCTGACTCTCAGGAGCCCACACGTGTTCCTTGGACCTGGCCGGTTCAGCGAGGTCCATTTTCTGCAATGTGAGCCCCTGAGGGGTGAGGATTAGCTGAACTGGGAAGCCTGACACTGCCAGCCAGCCCTCCCCAGGTGTGCCTGGGTTGAGGTCAATAGAAACACCACTCCAGGCAGCAAGAGCCCCTGCAGCTGTGCCTGATGCCATATTCTCTGCCCCATCAGCAGACTCGGGGCTGTGCTGGTGGGAGGGAGTGAGGGGCCATGGCTTTGTGGGGGGCCCGGTGTGAGTGGGTCTCTGCTGGACTTTCTGCAGGAGTTGCCAGGCTGCCACCTGCTAAAGAAGAGGATGTGTCACCATACCTTCTGCTGGAATTTCTCCACTGGCAGAGGTGAGGAAGGAAAAAATCTGTTGGGTCTGGGACAGGAGGGGTATCTCAGGCAGGGAAATGGAAAGCTTCCAGAAGAGCGCCCGGGGCCAGGACCATCCTGGCTGTCCTGCAGGCCCCAAGTCGGTCTGCATGCTGTCACTGGTGTGGCTCCACGGCCCTTCCTCTAGGCTTTCAAGTCCTTGTACATATTCAGGTGTTTTACTTGGGAAGGGTGGGAACAGTTTAGCAGCAGCTGGCTTGGGGCTCAGCTCACGTTTACTCACAGACGCCTTGGCATGGTCCCCCAGCTTTGCAATGAGGAAGCTGCTTGCGGGGGCGCTGCTGGCTTCATGGTAGATGATTCCCCACCTCTGACCATCTTCAGAATTGTTTACCCCTGGAGCAAGTGCCTGATAGGGTTTTCCTCTGTATAACTGGTTTTCCTCTGTAAATTTCTTTTTTTGCTTCAAGGTAGATTTTATTCCTCTTTTATGTATTTATAGATATAAGCATGGAAATAATTCATTCATATAAATACATCTGGTGAAGGGAAACACTTTTATCTGTTTTATTTTTAAATTTTATTTATTTTCCATAATTTTGTAATTTAATTTATTTTTTTTATTTATACGGCAGGATATTATTAGTTATCTATTTTAGACATATACATGTATACACGTCAATCCCAATCCCGCAACTCATCCCAGCAGCACCACCCCATGGCTTCGCCCCTTTGGTGTCCATACGTGTGTTCTCTACCTCTGTGTCTCTATTTCTGCCCTGCCAACCGGTTCATCTGTACCATTTTTCTAGGTTCCACATGTATGCATTATATCTACAATATTTGTTTTTCTCTTTCCGACTTACTTCACTCTGTATGACAGTCTCTAGATCCATCGACGTCTCTACAAATGACCCAGTTTCATTCCTTTGTATGGCTGAGTAATATTCCATTTTATATATGCACCACATCTTTATCCATTCGTCTGGCTGTGGGCATTTAGGTTGCTTCCATTACCTGGCTATGGTAACTAGTTCTGCAATGAACATTGTGGTGAATGGGTCTTTTTGACTTATGGTTTTCTCTGGATATATGCCCAGAATTGGATTGCTGGATCATATGGTAATTCTCTATTTAGTTTTTTAAGGAACGTCCATACTGTTCTCCATAGTGACTGTATCACTTTACATTCCCACCAATAGTGGAAGAGGGTTCCTTTTCTCCACACCCTCCCCAGCATTTGTTGTTTGTAGATTTTCTGATGATGCCCATTCTAACAGGTGTGAGGTGATACCTCATTGTAGTTTTGATTTGCATTTCTCTAATAATGAGAGATGTTGAGCAGCATTTCATGTGTGTCTTGGCCATCTCTGTGTCTTCTTTGAAGAAGTGTCTATTTAGATCTTCTAGCCATTTTTGTATTGGGTTGTTTGTTTTTTTAAGATTAAGCTGCATGAGCTGTTTCTATATATTGGAGATTAAACCTTTGTCCATTGATTCGTTTGCAAATGTTTTCTCCCGTTCTGAGGGTTGCCTTTTTCCATTCCCGTTTTTTAACAAAAAAGAAAGAAAGAAAAAGAAGCAGAACACAAATGTGTGTAAAATATGCCTCTTGAAACTGTCGTTTTGAAATATGAACGTCTTTTGTATTTTGGGGTCGATATACGACCCCAGGATTTGTTTTCAGGGCAGGTGTCATTTACAGGCCTGCAATTCTTTTGAATATCAAGTGACCATTAGCGCTGGGATTAAAGCTGCTGTTGTGTGAAACGGCCACAAGGTGGCAGCAGTTCTCCTTTACCAAATCTGGTTACTAGGACAACAGAGCCTCAATGCAAGTCGTGTTCTAGCTTGTAATTTAGAATGGAATGTGCCAGGTAAAAGCCCCTTACGTTTGTCTCACTACTTCTTGTTCGTACTTTTAATTTAATTTTTATTTCTTATCACAGCAAGTTGGATTACAATGTTTGGCTTGTTGTAGGTGTGCAAGATGTGGTTCTTTGACACATATACATATGTCTGTTCTTCCTGGGATCCTTTGCCCATGTACGTTATGACAGAATGTTGAGTAGTCTTCTCTTGGTATTCCGTAGGTGTTTGGTGATTATATATTTCACCTGTGTTTGTATATGTCCGTGAAGCGCAATATCCTAATGTATGCAATCCTCACACCTTTCCATTGGGGAACCATCAGTTTCTTTAATGAATCTGTGATTGCCCTTCTCTGTGGAAATATCTTCACTGGTGTCAATTTTTCAGTAACACCTATAAGTGATATCATACGATATGTGTCTTTCTGTTTCTGACTTACTACAAGTCACGTGATTACCTCTAGCCTCATCTACGGTGCTGCAAATGGCACTGTGTCCTTTTTTTCCTTGGCTAATATTCTGTCTGTATATGGACCGGTTCTTCTTTGTCCGCTCATCTGTTGATGGACTTTTTGGTTGCTTCCATGTCATGGCTATTGTAATGCTGCGGCAATGCACATTTGCCTGCCTGTGTCTTTCCAATTCTGTCTTCTTAGGTCATAGGCCCAGGAGTGGGCCTGCTGGATCATATGGTAGCAAAACGTTTACCTTGTAGAGGCACCTCCATTCTGTTCTCATTAGTGGCTCTTACCAGGTTACGTCCCACCTGAGGTTGAGGTTATGCTCTTCTCCACAACACCTTCAGCGTTTATTGTTTCTAGTATTTTTGCGGATGTATACTCTGACTCGTGTGAGCTGATACCACTTTGTGGTTGGATTTGCATGTGTCTCATAACCCCTTGAAATTGAACTTTCTGGCATGTCCTTCTTTTCTTCAAACTGTGAGTACCGCTTACCTCTTCAAATTGTTTTTGTGAAGTATGTGTGACACTTAGAAATAGTTTGGCCATTACCTCCCTCAAGACATTTTGAGGGCAGGTTACATTTACAGCCCTCCAGTACTGGTGCATATGAAGTGAACCTTAGCACAGGTTTTAAAGCTGCTGTTGCAGGTAACGGCCAGAGGGCGGCAGCATTTCTGCTTTTCCCAATCTGGTAACTAGGGAAACAGACCATCTAGGCAGTGGTGTTCCTCGGTTATATATTCGAGTGGAGTGTGCCCCCAAAATCTGATGTCTCCTTACTTATGTTTGTTTTATAACTTGAATTTATAGTTTTTTATTGGAGTCATATTCCATTGTGTGCATGGACCACTTCTTCTTTGTGCATTCCTCTATTGATGGACATTTTCGTAGCTTCCAAGTTTTGGCTATGGTAAATATTGCTGGGGTGCAGGATTGCCTCCCTGTGTCGTTTTGTTTTTTTGCAGTACGTGGGCCTCTTGCTTCCGTGCACCCTCCCATTGCAGAGCACAGGCTCTGGATGTGCAGGCCCAGCAGCCATAGCTCACGGCACCATGCGCTCCGCAGCATGTGTGATCGTCCCTAACCGGGGCATGATCCCGTGTCCCCTGCATTGGCAGGCAGACTCTCAACCACTGTGCCACCAGTGAAAACCAGCCTGTGTCTTTTTGATTCTCATCCCCTCAGGCGATAGGCCCAGCAGTGGGTATGCTTGATTGAATGGGAGCTCAGTATTTACCTTTACAAAGCACCACCTTTTTGTTTTCATTACTGGCTCTTACCATGTCCCACGTTGAACCAAGGGTAGGTACTTCTCCAAAACCCCTTCAGCATTTATTGTTTGCAGAATTTTTGCTGATGGCCATTCTGACTGGTGTGAGCTGATAAGTTTTTGTAATTTGGATTTGCATATCTTTAATTCTTCCTAATGTTCAGCATTTTTCCATGCCTTTTTAAATTTCTGGTACAGAAAAACAGAAAACAACAGAGAGTACAATTAACCTCTTGCAATTGTCTTCTTGGATGGTTGCCCTCTTTTGAATTGTTTGGTCAATTTTCGAGCCCAGGATTGTTTCTGAGGGCAGGTGTCATTCACAGGCCTGCAATGAGTGTGAAGATTTAGTGACCATTAGCACTGGGTTTAAAGCTGCTGTTGTGGGAAATGGCCACAAGGCGGCAGCATTTCTCCGTTCCCAAATCTGGTTACTAGGGCAGCAGAGCCTTTCTGGGACCAATGGAATACAGAAGAAGGCATCCTTGAAGTCTAATACAGAATAGCATGTCCTTGTGGACGGTAGAATGACCAGCAGGGTGTAGGAATTAGGAACTACTGGATGTATATCCTCGGTGGCTTCACTGAGTGTCCTGACATCCTTTACCAGGTCCCCAGCAGCCCACGGGGCTCTCGTGGTCAGGGCAATCGCAGTTTATGGAGCTCACCTGCACAACTACCCAGCAGCCCATGGGGCTCTCGTGGTCAGGCCCCTCCCAGGATATGTGGCTCACCTGGGCAGGTCCCAGCAGCCCACGGAGCTCTTTTGGTCAGGCCACTCCCAGGATATGGAGCTCACCTGTGCAACTACCCAGCAGCCCATGGGGCTCTCGTGGTCAGGCCCCTCCCAGGATACGGGGCTCCCCTGGGCAGGTACGCCAGCAGGGCTAGGCACACAGGAACCGTGCACATAGCCCGCATTGGAGAGCACCTCAGATCGCCTGTCACTCAGAGCTGACACAGAGCACCTTAGAGCAGGACTTGCACTAACAAACAGCAGCTCCGACAGTTCTGTGACTCTGGGCATCACTCTGTGCGGCCTCCCTCTGCCTGGTCTTCCAGAGACCTCCACTGCAGCCTGGGCACCAGGCCTCTGTCTCCACCCATCAGCCGTCCTCTCCCTGACTCCTGGATTCCTCTCATTAGGAGAGGGTCTTCTTGAAGTTGTCTCCCACTCATGGGCCAGATAAAATGATTAGAAAACAAGCCGGAGCTGCAGCCCCTTGTCTATCCTGACTCTCAGGAGCCCACACGTGTTCCTTGGACCTGGCCGGTTCAGCGAGGTCCATTTTCTGCAATGTGAGCCCCTGAGGGGTGAGGATTAGCTGAACTGGGAAGCCTGACACTGCCAGCCAGCCCTCCCCAGGTGTGCCTGGGTTGAGGTCAATAGAAACACCACTCCAGGCAGCAAGAGCCCCTGCAGCTGTGCCTGATGCCATATTCTCTGCCCCATCAGCAGACTCGGGGCTGTGCTGGTGGGAGGGAGTGAGGGGCCATGGCTTTGTGGGGGGCCCGGTGTGAGTGGGTCTCTGCTGGACTTTCTGCAGGAGTTGCCAGGCTGCCACCTGCTAAAGAAGAGGATGTGTCACCATACCTTCTGCTGGAATTTCTCCACTGGCAGAGGTGAGGAAGGAAAAAATCTGTTGGGTCTGGGACAGGAGGGGTATCTCAGGCAGGGAAATGGAAAGCTTCCAGAAGAGCGCCCGGGGCCAGGACCATCCTGGCTGTCCTGCAGGCCCCAAGTCGGTCTGCATGCTGTCACTGGTGTGGCTCCACGGCCCTTCCTCTAGGCTTTCAAGTCCTTGTACATATTCAGGTGTTTTACTTGGGAAGGGTGGGAACAGTTTAGCAGCAGCTGGCTTGGGGCTCAGCTCACGTTTACTCACAGACGCCTTGGCATGGTCCCCCAGCTTTGCAATGAGGAAGCTGCTTGCGGGGGCGCTGCTGGCTTCATGGTAGATGATTCCCCACCTCTGACCATCTTCAGAATTGTTTACCCCTGGAGCAAGTGCCTGATAGGGTTTTCCTCTGTATAACTGGTTTTCCTCTGTAAATTTCTTTTTTTGCTTCAAGGTAGATTTTATTCCTCTTTTATGTATTTATAGATATAAGCATGGAAATAATTCATTCATATAAATACATCTGGTGAAGGGAAACACTTTTATCTGTTTTATTTTTAAATTTTATTTATTTTCCATAATTTTGTAATTTAATTTATTTTTTTTATTTATACGGCAGGATATTATTAGTTATCTATTTTAGACATATACATGTATACACGTCAATCCCAATCCCGCAACTCATCCCAGCAGCACCACCCCATGGCTTCGCCCCTTTGGTGTCCATACGTGTGTTCTCTACCTCTGTGTCTCTATTTCTGCCCTGCCAACCGGTTCATCTGTACCATTTTTCTAGGTTCCACATGTATGCATTATATCTACAATATTTGTTTTTCTCTTTCCGACTTACTTCACTCTGTATGACAGTCTCTAGATCCATCGACGTCTCTACAAATGACCCAGTTTCATTCCTTTGTATGGCTGAGTAATATTCCATTTTATATATGCACCACATCTTTATCCATTCGTCTGGCTGTGGGCATTTAGGTTGCTTCCATTACCTGGCTATGGTAACTAGTTCTGCAATGAACATTGTGGTGAATGGGTCTTTTTGACTTATGGTTTTCTCTGGATATATGCCCAGAATTGGATTGCTGGATCATATGGTAATTCTCTATTTAGTTTTTTAAGGAACGTCCATACTGTTCTCCATAGTGACTGTATCACTTTACATTCCCACCAATAGTGGAAGAGGGTTCCTTTTCTCCACACCCTCCCCAGCATTTGTTGTTTGTAGATTTTCTGATGATGCCCATTCTAACAGGTGTGAGGTGATACCTCATTGTAGTTTTGATTTGCATTTCTCTAATAATGAGAGATGTTGAGCAGCATTTCATGTGTGTCTTGGCCATCTCTGTGTCTTCTTTGAAGAAGTGTCTATTTAGATCTTCTAGCCATTTTTGTATTGGGTTGTTTGTTTTTTTAAGATTAAGCTGCATGAGCTGTTTCTATATATTGGAGATTAAACCTTTGTCCATTGATTCGTTTGCAAATGTTTTCTCCCGTTCTGAGGGTTGCCTTTTTCCATTCCCGTTTTTTAACAAAAAAGAAAGAAAGAAAAAGAAGCAGAACACAAATGTGTGTAAAATATGCCTCTTGAAACTGTCGTTTTGAAATATGAACGTCTTTTGTATTTTGGGGTCGATATACGACCCCAGGATTTGTTTTCAGGGCAGGTGTCATTTACAGGCCTGCAATTCTTTTGAATATCAAGTGACCATTAGCGCTGGGATTAAA
This sequence comes from Hyperoodon ampullatus, assembly GCF_949752795.1. Lineage (NCBI taxonomy): Eukaryota > Metazoa > Chordata > Mammalia > Artiodactyla > Ziphiidae > Hyperoodon > Hyperoodon ampullatus. The sequence goes on along the minus strand of NW_027640977.1, from coordinate 26,750 downwards.
GCTGCTGTTGTGTGAAACGGCCACAAGGTGGCAGCAGTTCTCCTTTACCAAATCTGGTTACTAGGACAACAGAGCCTCAATGCAAGTCGTGTTCTAGCTTGTAATTTAGAATGGAATGTGCCAGGTAAAAGCCCCTTACGTTTGTCTCACTACTTCTTGTTCGTACTTTTAATTTAATTTTTATTTCTTATCACAGCAAGTTGGATTACAATGTTTGGCTTGTTGTAGGTGTGCAAGATGTGGTTCTTTGACACATATACATATGTCTGTTCTTCCTGGGATCCTTTGCCCATGTACGTTATGACAGAATGTTGAGTAGTCTTCTCTTGGTATTCCGTAGGTGTTTGGTGATTATATATTTCACCTGTGTTTGTATATGTCCGTGAAGCGCAATATCCTAATGTATGCAATCCTCACACCTTTCCATTGGGGAACCATCAGTTTCTTTAATGAATCTGTGATTGCCCTTCTCTGTGGAAATATCTTCACTGGTGTCAATTTTTCAGTAACACCTATAAGTGATATCATACGATATGTGTCTTTCTGTTTCTGACTTACTACAAGTCACGTGATTACCTCTAGCCTCATCTACGGTGCTGCAAATGGCACTGTGTCCTTTTTTTCCTTGGCTAATATTCTGTCTGTATATGGACCGGTTCTTCTTTGTCCGCTCATCTGTTGATGGACTTTTTGGTTGCTTCCATGTCATGGCTATTGTAATGCTGCGGCAATGCACATTTGCCTGCCTGTGTCTTTCCAATTCTGTCTTCTTAGGTCATAGGCCCAGGAGTGGGCCTGCTGGATCATATGGTAGCAAAACGTTTACCTTGTAGAGGCACCTCCATTCTGTTCTCATTAGTGGCTCTTACCAGGTTACGTCCCACCTGAGGTTGAGGTTATGCTCTTCTCCACAACACCTTCAGCGTTTATTGTTTCTAGTATTTTTGCGGATGTATACTCTGACTCGTGTGAGCTGATACCACTTTGTGGTTGGATTTGCATGTGTCTCATAACCCCTTGAAATTGAACTTTCTGGCATGTCCTTCTTTTCTTCAAACTGTGAGTACCGCTTACCTCTTCAAATTGTTTTTGTGAAGTATGTGTGACACTTAGAAATAGTTTGGCCATTACCTCCCTCAAGACATTTTGAGGGCAGGTTACATTTACAGCCCTCCAGTACTGGTGCATATGAAGTGAACCTTAGCACAGGTTTTAAAGCTGCTGTTGCAGGTAACGGCCAGAGGGCGGCAGCATTTCTGCTTTTCCCAATCTGGTAACTAGGGAAACAGACCATCTAGGCAGTGGTGTTCCTCGGTTATATATTCGAGTGGAGTGTGCCCCCAAAATCTGATGTCTCCTTACTTATGTTTGTTTTATAACTTGAATTTATAGTTTTTTATTGGAGTCATATTCCATTGTGTGCATGGACCACTTCTTCTTTGTGCATTCCTCTATTGATGGACATTTTCGTAGCTTCCAAGTTTTGGCTATGGTAAATATTGCTGGGGTGCAGGATTGCCTCCCTGTGTCGTTTTGTTTTTTTGCAGTACGTGGGCCTCTTGCTTCCGTGCACCCTCCCATTGCAGAGCACAGGCTCTGGATGTGCAGGCCCAGCAGCCATAGCTCACGGCACCATGCGCTCCGCAGCATGTGTGATCGTCCCTAACCGGGGCATGATCCCGTGTCCCCTGCATTGGCAGGCAGACTCTCAACCACTGCGCCACCAGTGAAAACCAGCCTGTGTCTTTTTGATTCTCATCCCCTCAGGCGATAGGCCCAGCAGTGGGTATGCTTGATTGAATGGGAGCTCAGTATTTACCTTTACAAAGCACCACCTTTTTGTTTTCATTACTGGCTCTTACCATGTCCCACGTTGAACCAAGGGTAGGTACTTCTCCAAAACCCCTTCAGCATTTATTGTTTGCAGAATTTTTGCTGATGGCCATTCTGACTGGTGTGAGCTGATAAGTTTTTGTAATTTGGATTTGCATATCTTTAATTCTTCCTAATGTTCAGCATTTTTCCATGCCTTTTTAAATTTCTGGTACAGAAAAACAGAAAACAACAGAGAGTACAATTAACCTCTTGCAATTGTCTTCTTGGATGGTTGCCCTCTTTTGAATTGTTTGGTCAATTTTCGACCCCAGGATTGTTTCTGAGGGCAGGTGTCATTCACAGGCCTGCAATGAGTGTGAAGATTTAGTGACCATTAGCACTGGGTTTAAAGCTGCTGTTGTGGGAAATGGCCACAAGGCGGCAGCATTTCTCCGTTCCCAAATCTGGTTACTAGGGCAGCAGAGCCTTTCTGGGACCAATGGAATACAGAAGAAGGCATCCTTGAAGTCTAATACAGAATAGCATGTCCTTGTGGACGGTAGAATGACCAGCAGGGTGTAGGAATTAGGAACTACTGGATGTATATCCTCGGTGGCTTCACTGAGTGTCCTGACATCCTTTACCAGGTCCCCAGCAGCCCACGGGGCTCTCGTGGTCAGGGCAATCGCAGTTTATGGAGCTCACCTGCGCAACTACCCAGCAGCCCATGGGGCTCTCGTGGTCAGGCCCCTCCCAGGATATGTGGCTCACCTGGGCAGGTCCCAGCAGCCCACGGAACTCTTTTGGTCAGGCCACTCCCAGGATATGGAGCTCACCTGTGCAACTACCCAGCAGCCCATGGGGCTCTCGTGGTCAGGCCCCTCCCAGGATACGGAGCTCCCCTGGGCAGGTACGCCAGCAGGGCTAGGCACACAGGAACCGTGCACATAGCCCGCATTGGAGAGCACCTCAGATCGCCTGTCACTCAGAGCTGACACAGAGCACCTTAGAGCAGGACTTGCACTAACAAACAGCAGCTCCGACAGTTCTGTGACTCTGGGCATCACTCTGTGCGGCCTCCCTCTGCCTGGTCTTCCAGAGACCTCCACTGCAGCCTGGGCACCAGGCCTCTGTCTCCACCCATCAGCCGTCCTCTCCCTGACTCCTGGATTCCTCTCATTAGGAGAGGGTCTTCTTGAAGTTGTCTCCCACTCATGGGCCAGATAAAATGATTAGAAAACAAGCCGGAGCTGCAGCCCCTTGTCTATCCTGACTCTCAGGAGCCCACACGTGTTCCTTGGACCTGGCCGGTTCAGCGAGGTCCATTTTCTGCAATGTGAGCCCCTGAGGGGTGAGGATTAGCTGAACTGGGAAGCCTGACACTGCCAGCCAGCCCTCCCCAGGTGTGCCTGGGTTGAGGTCAATAGAAACACCACTCCAGGCAGCAAGAGCCCCTGCAGCTGTGCCTGATGCCATATTCTCTGCCCCATCAGCAGACTCGGGGCTGTGCTGGTGGGAGGGAGTGAGGGGCCATGGCTTTGTGGGGGGCCCGGTGTGAGTGGGTCTCTGCTGGACTTTCTGCAGGAGTTGCCAGGCTGCCACCTGCTAAAGAAGAGGATGTGTCACCATACCTTCTGCTGGAATTTCTCCACTGGCAGAGGTGAGGAAGGAAAAAATCTGTTGGGTCTGGGACAGGAGGGGTATCTCAGGCAGGGAAATAGAAAGCTTCCAGAAGAGCGCCCGGGGCCAGGACCATCTTGGCTGTCCTGCAGGCCCCAAGTCGGTCTGCATGCTGTCACTGGTGTGGCTCCACGGCCCTTCCTCTAGGCTTTCAAGTCCTTGTACATATTCAGGTGTTTTACTTGGGAAGGGTGGGGACAGTTTAGCAGCAGCTGGCTTGGGGCTCAGCTCACGTTTACTCACAGACGCCTCGGCATGGTCCCCCAGCTTTGCAATGAGGAAGCTGCTTGCGGGGGCGCTGCTGGCTTCATGGTAGATGATTCCCCACCTCTGACCATCTTCAGAATTGTTTACCCCTGGAGCAAGTGCCTGATAGGGTTTTCCTCTGTATAACTGGTTTTCCTCTGTAAATTTCTTTTTTTGCTTCAAGGTAGATTTTATTCCTCTTTTATGTATTTATAGATATAAGCATGGAAATAATTCATTCATATAAATACATCTGGTGAAGGGAAACACTTTTATCTGTTTTATTTTTAAATTTTATTTATTTTCCATAATTTTGTAATTTAATTTATTTTTTTTATTTATACGGCAGGATATTATTAGTTATCTATTTTAGACATATACATGTATACACGTCAATCCCAATCCCCCAACTCATCCCAGCAGCACCACCCCATGGCTTCGCCCCTTTGGTGTCCATACGTGTGTTCTCTACCTCTGTGTCTCTATTTCTGCCCTGCCAACTGGTTCATCTGTACCATTTTTCTAGGTTCCACATGTATGCATTATATCTACAATATTTGTTTTTCTCTTTCCGACTTACTTCACTCTGTATGACAGTCTCTAGATCCATCGACGTCTCTACAAATGACCCAGTTTCATTCCTTTGTATGGCTGAGTAATATTCCATTTTATATATGCACCACATCTTTATCCATTCGTCTGGCTGTGGGCATTTAGGTTGCTTCCATTACCTGGCTATGGTAACTAGTTCTGCAATGAACATTGTGGTGAATGGGTCTTTTTGACTTATGGTTTTCTCTGGGTATATGCCCAGAAGTGGGATTGCTGGATCATATGGTAATTCTATCTTTAGTTTTTTAAGGAACGTCCATACTGTTCTCCATAGTGACTGTATCACTTTACATTCCCACCAATAGTGGAAGAGGGTTCCTTTTCTCCACACCCTCCCCAGCATTTGTTGTTTGTAGATTTTCTGATGATGCCCATTCTAACAGGTGTGAGGTGATACCTCATTGTAGTTTTGATTTGCATTTCTCTAATAATGAGAGATGTTGAGCAGCATTTCATGTGCGTCTTGGCCATCTCTGTGTCTTCTTTGAAGAAGTGTCTATTTAGATCTTCTAGCCATTTTTGTATTGGGTTGTTTGTTTTTTTAAGATTAAGCTGCATGAGCTGTTTCTATATATTGGAGATTAAACCTTTGTCCATTGATTCGTTTGCAAATGTTTTCTCCCGTTCTGAGGGTTGCCTTTTTCCATTCCCGTTTTTTAACAAAAAAGAAAGAAAGAAAAAGAAGCAGAACACAAATGTGTGTAAAATATGCCTCTTGAAACTGTCGTTTTGAAATATGAACGTCTTTTGTATTTTGGGGTCGATATACGACCCCAGGATTTGTTTTCAGGGCAGGTGTCATTTACAGGCCTGCAATTCTTTTGAATATCAAGTGACCATTAGCGCTGGGATTAAAGCTGCTGTTGTGTGAAACGGCCACAAGGTGGCAGCAGTTCTCCTTTACCAAATCTGGTTACTAGGACAACAGAGCCTCAATGCAAGTCGTGTTCTAGCTTGTAATTTAGAATGGAATGTGCCAGGTAAAAGCCCCTTACGTTTGTCTCACTACTTCTTGTTCGTACTTTTAATTTAATTTTTATTTCTTACCACAGCAAGTTGGATTACAATGTTTGGCTTGTTGTAGGTGTGCAAGATGTGGTTCTTTGACACATATACATATGTCTGTTCTTCCTGGGATCCTTTGCCCATGTACGTTATGACAGAATGTTGAGTAGTCTTCTCTTGGTATTCCGTAGGTGTTTGGTGATTATATATTTCACCTGTGTTTGTATATGTCCGTGAAGCGCAATATCCTAATGTATGCAATCCTCACACCTTTCCATTGGGGAACCATCAGTTTGTTTAATGAATCTGTCATTGCCCTTCTCTGTGGAAATATCTTCACTGGTGTCAATTTTTCAGTAACACCTATAAGTGATATCATACGATATGTGTCTTTCTGTTTCTGACTTACTACAAGTCACGTGATTACCTCTAGCCTCATCTACGGTGCTGCAAATGGCACTGTGTCCTTTTTTTCCTTGGCTAATATTCTGTCTGTATATGGACCGGTTCTTCTTTGTCCGCTCATCTGTTGATGGACTTTTTGGTTGCTTCCATGTCATGGCTATTGTAATGCTGCGGCAATGCACATTTGCCTGCCTGTGTCTTTCCAATTCTGTCTTCTTAGGTCATAGGCCCAGGAGTGGGCCTGCTGGATCATATGGTAGCAAAACGTTTACCTTGTAGAGGCACCTCCATTCTGTTCTCATTAGTGGCTCTTACCAGGTTACGTCCCACCTGAGGTTGAGGTTATGCTCTTCTCCACAACACCTTCAGCGTTTATTGTTTCTAGTATTTTTGCGGATGTATACTCTGACTCGTGTGAGCTGATACCACTTTGTGGTTGGATTTGCATGTGTCTCATAACCCCTTGAAATTGAACTTTCTGGCATGTCCTTCTTTTCTTCAAACTGTGAGTACCGCTTACCTCTTCAAATTGTTTTTGTGAAGTATGTGTGACACTTAGAAATAGTTTGGCCATTACCTCCCTCAAGACATTTTGAGGGCAGGTTACATTTACAGCCCTCCAGTACTGGTGCATATGAAGTGAACCTTAGCACAGGTTTTAAAGCTGCTGTTGCAGGTAACGGCCAGAGGGCGGCAGCATTTCTGCTTTTCCCAATCTGGTAACTAGGGAAACAGACCATCTTGGCAGTGGTGTTCCTCGGTTATATATTCGAGTGGAGTGTGCCCCCAAAATCTGATGTCTCCTTACTTATGTTTGTTTTATAACTTGAATTTATAGTTTTTTATTGGAGTCATATTCCATTGTGTGCATGGACCACTTCTTCTTTGTGCATTCCTCTATTGATGGACATTTTCGTAGCTTCCAAGTTTTGGCTATGGTAAATATTGCTGGGGTGCAGGATTGCCTCCCTGTGTCGTTTTGTTTTTTTGCAGTACGTGGGCCTCTTGCTTCCGTGCACCCTCCCATTGCAGAGCACAGGCTCTGGATGTGCAGGCCCAGCAGCCATAGCTCACGGCACCATGCACTCCGCAGCATGTGTGATCGTCCCTAACCGGGGCATGATCCCGTGTCCCCTGCATTGGCAGGCAGACTCTCAACCACTGCGCCACCAGTGAAAACCAGCCTGTGTCTTTTTGATTCTCATCCCCTCAGGCGATAGGCCCAGCAGTGGGTATGCTTGATTGAATGGGAGCTCAGTATTTACCTTTACAAAGCACCACCTTTTTGTTTTCATTACTGGCTCTTACCATGTCCCACGTTGAACCAAGGGTAGGTACTTCTCCAAAACCCCTTCAGCATTTATTGTTTGCAGAATTTTTGCTGATGGCCATTCTGACTGGTGTGAGCTGATAAGTTTTTGTAATTTGGATTTGCATATCTTTAATTCTTCCTAATGTTCAGCATTTTTCCATGCCTTTTTAAATTTCTGGTACAGAAAAACAGAAAACAACAGAGAGTACAATTAACCTCTTGCAATTGTCTTCTTGGATGGTTGCCCTCTTTTGAATTGTTTGGTCAATTTTCGACCCCAGGATTGTTTCTGAGGGCAGGTGTCATTCACAGGCCTGCAATGAGTGTGAAGATTTAGTGACCATTAGCACTGGGTTTAAAGCTGCTGTTGTGGGAAATGGCCACAAGGCGGCAGCATTTCTCCGTTCCCAAATCTGGTTACTAGGGCAGCAGAGCCTTTCTGGGACCAATGGAATACAGAAGAAGGCATCCTTGAAGTCTAATACAGAATAGCATGTCCTGGTGGACGGTAGACTGACCAGCAGGGTGTAGGAATTAGGAACTACTGGATGTATATCCTCGGTGGCTTCACTGAGTGTCCTGACATCCTTTACCAGGTCCCCAGCAGCCCACGGGGCTCTCGTGGTCAGGGCAATCGCAGTTTATGGAGCTCACCTGCGCAACTACCCAGCAGCCCATGGGGCTCTCGTGGTCAGGCCCCTCCCAGGATATGGGGCTCACCTGGGCAGGTCCCAGCAGCCCACGGAGCTCTTTTGGTCAGGCCACTCCCAGGATATGGAGCTCACCTGTGCAACTACCCAGCAGCCCATGGGGCTCTCGTGCTCAGGCCCCTCCCAGGATACGGAGCTCCCCTGGGCAGGTACGCCAGCAGGGCTAGGCACACAGGAACCGTGCACATGGCCCACATTGGAGAGCACCTCAGATCGCCTGTCACTCAGAGCTGACACAGAGCACCTTAGAGCAGGACTTGCACTAACAAACAGCAGCTCTGACAGTTCTGTGACTCTGGGCATCACTCTGTGCGGCCTCCCTCTGCCTGGTCTTCCAGAGACTTCCACTGCAGCCTGGGCACCAGGCCTCTGTCTCCACCCATCAGCCGTCCTCTCCCTGACTCCTGGATTCCTCTCATTAGGAGAGGGTCTTCTTGAAGTTGTCTCCCACTCATGGGCCAGATAAAATGATTAGAAAACAAGCCGGAGCTGCAGCCCCTTGTCTATCCTGACTCTCAGGAGCCCACACGTGTTCCTTGGACCTGGCCGGTTCAGCGAGGTCCATTTTCTGCAATGTGAGCCCCTGAGCGGTGAGGATTAGCTGAACTGGGCAGCCTGACACTGCCAGCCAGCCCTCCCCAGGTGTGCCTGGGTTGAGGTCAATAGAAACACCACTCCAGGCAGCAAGAGCCCCTGCAGCTGTGCCTGATGCCATATTCTCTGCCCCATCAGCAGACTCGGGGCTGTGCTGGTGGGAGGGAGTGAGGGGCCATGGCTTTGTGGGGGGCCCGGTGTGAGTGGGTCTCTGCTGGACTTTCTGCAGGAGTTGCCAGGCTGCCACCTTCTAAAGAAGAGGATGTGTCACCATACCTTCTGCTGGAATTTCTCCACTGGCAGAGGTGAGGAAGGAAAAAATCTGTTGGGTCTGGGACAGGAGGGGTATCTCAGGCAGGGAAATGGAAAGCTTCCAGAAGAGCGCCCGGTGCCAGGACCATCCTGGCTGTCCTGCAGGCACCAAGTCGGTCTGCATGCTGTCACTGGTGTGGCTCCACGGCCCTTCCTCTAGGCTTTCAAGTCCTTGTACATATTCAGGTGTTTTACTTGGGAAGGGTGGGAACAGTTTAGCAGCAGCTGGCTTGGGGCTCAGCTCACGTTTACTCACAGATGCCTCGGCATGGTCCCCCAGCTTTGCAATGAGGAAGCTGCTTGCGGGGGCGCTGCTGGCTTCATGGTAGATGATTCCCCACCTCTGACCATCTTCAGAATTGTTTACCCCTGGAGCAAGTGCCTGATAGGGTTTTCCTCTGTATAACTGGTTTTCCTCTGTATATTTCTTTTTTTGCTTCAAGGTAGATTTTATTCCTCTTTTATGTATTTATAGATATAAGCATGGAAATAATTCATTCATATAAATACATCTGGTGAAGGGAAACACTTTTATCTGTTTTATTTTTAAATTTTATTTATTTTCCATAATTTTGTAATTTAATTTATTTTTTTTATTTATACGGCAGGATATTATTAGTTATCTATTTTAGACATATACATGTATACACGTCAATCCCAATCCCGCAACTCATCCCAGCAGCACCACCCCATGGCTTCACCCCTTTGGTGTCCATACGTGTGTTCTCTACCTCTGTGTCTCTATTTCTGCCCTGCCAACCGGTTCATCTGTACCATTTTTCTAGGTTCCACATGTATGCATTATATCTACAATATTTGTTTTTCTCTTTCCGACTTACTTCACTCTGTATGACAGTCTCTAGATCCATCGACGTCTCTACAAATGACCCAGTTTCATTCCTTTGTATGGCTGAGTAATATTCCATTTTATATATGCACCACATCTTTATCCATTCGTCTGGCTGTGGGCATTTAGGTTGCTTCCATTACCTGGCTATGGTAACTAGTTCTGCAATGAACATTGTGGTGAATGGGTCTTTTTGACTTATGGTTTTCTCTGGGTATATGCCCAGAAGTGGGATTGCTGGATCATATGGTAATTCTATCTTTAGTTTTTTAAGGAACGTCCATACTGTTCTCCATAGTGACTGTATCACTTTACATTCCCACCAATAGTGGAAGAGGGTTCCTTTTCTCCACACCCTCCCCAGCATTTGTTGTTTGTAGATTTTCTGATGATGCCCATTCTAACAGGTGTGAGGTGATACCTCATTGTAGTTTTGATTTGCATTTCTCTAATAATGAGAGATGTTGAGCAGCATTTCATGTGCGTCTTGGCCATCTCTGTGTCTTCTTTGAAGAAGTGTCTATTTAGATCTTCTAGCCATTTTTGTATTGGGTTGTTTGTTTTTTTAAGATTAAGCTGCATGAGCTGTTTCTATATATTGGAGATTAAACCTTTGTCCATTGATTCGTTTGCAAATGTTTTCTCCCATTCTGAGGGTTGCCTTTTTCCATTCCCGTTTTTTAACAAAAAAGAAAGAAAGAAAAAGAAGCAGAACACAAATGTGTGTAAAATATGCCTCTTGAAACTGTCGTTTTGAAATATGAACGTCTTTTGTATTTTGGGGTCGATATACGACCCCAGGATTTGTTTTCAGGGCAGGTGTCATTTACAGGCCTGCAATTCTTTTGAATATCAAGTGACCATTAGCGCTGGGATTAAAGCTGCTGTTGTGTGAAACGGCCACAAGGTGGCAGCAGTTCTCCTTTACCAAATCTGGTTACTAGGACAACAGAGCCTCAATGCAAGTCGTGTTCTAGCTTGTAATTTAGAATGGAATGTGCCAGGTAAAAGCCCCTTACGTTTGTCTCACTACTTCTTGTTCGTACTTTTAATTTAATTTTTATTTCTTATCACAGCAAGTTGGATTACAATGTTTGGCTTGTTGTAGGTGTGCAAGATGTGGTTCTTTGACACATATACATATGTCTGTTCTTCCTGGGATCCTTTGCCCATGTACGTTATGACAGAATGTTGAGTAGTCTTCTCTTGGTATTCCGTAGGTGTTTGGTGATTATATATTTCACCTGTGTTTGTATATGTCCGTGAAGCGCAATATCCTAATGTATGCAATCCTCACACCTTTCCATTGGGGAACCATCAGTTTGTTTAATGAATCTGTCATTGCCCTTCTCTGTGGAAATATCTTCACTGGTGTCAATTTTTCAGTAACACCTATAAGTGATATCATACGATATGTGTCTTTCTGTTTCTGACTTACTACAAGTCACGTGATTACCTCTAGCCTCATCTACGGTGCTGCAAATGGCACTGTGTCCTTTTTTTCCTTGGCTAATATTCTGTCTGTATATGGACCGGTTCTTCTTTGTCCGCTCATCTGTTGATGGACTTTTTGGTTGCTTCCATGTCATGGCTATTGTAATGCTGCGGCAATGCACATTTGCCTGCCTGTGTCTTTCCAATTCTGTCTTCTTAGGTCATAGGCCCAGGAGTGGGCCTGCTGGATCATATGGTAGCAAAACGTTTACCTTGTAGAGGCACCTCCATTCTGTTCTCATTAGTGGCTCTTACCAGGTTACGTCCCACCTGAGGTTGAGGTTATGCTCTTCTCCACAACACCTTCAGCGTTTATTGTTTCTAGTATTTTTGCGGATGTATACTCTGACTCGTGTGAGCTGATACCACTTTGTGGTTGGATTTGCATGTGTCTCATAACCCCTTGAAATTGAACTTTCTGGCATGTCCTTCTTTTCTTCAAACTGTGAGTACCGCTTACCTCTTCAAATTGTTTTTGTGAGGTATGTGTGACACTTAGAAATAGTTTGGCCATTACCTCCCTCAAGACATTTTGAGGGCAGGTTACATTTACAGCCCTCCAGTACTGGTGCATATGAAGTGAACCTTAGCACAGGTTTTAAAGCTGCTGTTGCAGGAAATGGCCAGAGGGCGGCAGCATTTCTGCTTTTCCCAATCTGGTAACTAGGGAAACAGACCATCTAGGCAGTGGTGTTCCTCGGTTATATATTCGAGTGGAGTGTGCCCCCAAAAGCTGATGTCTCCTTACTCATGTTTGTTTTATAACTTGAATTTATAGTTTTTTATTGGAGTCATATTCCATTGTGTGCATGGACCACTTCTTCTTTGTGCATTCCTCTATTGATGGACATTTTCGTAGCTTCCAAGTTTTGGCTATGGTAAATATTGCTGGGGTGCAGGATTGCCACCCTGTGTCGTTTGTTTTTTTGCTGTACGTGGGCCTCTTGCTTCCGTGCACCCTCCCATTGCAGAGCACAGGCTCTGGATGTGCAGGCCCAGCAGCCGTAGCTCACGGCACCAGGCGCTCCGCGGCATGTGTGATCGTCCCTAACCGGGGCATGATCCCGTGTCCCCTGCATTGGCAGGCAGACTCTCAACCACTGCGCCACCAGTGAAAACCAGCCTGTGTCTTTTTGATTCTCATCCCCTCAGGCGATAGGCCCAGCAGTGGGTATGCTTGATTGAATGGGAGCTCAGTATTTACCTTTACAAAGCACCACCTTTTTGTTTTCATTACTGGCTCTTACCATGTCCCACGTTGAACCAAGGGTAGGTACTTCTCCAAAACCCCTTCAGCATTTATTGTTTGCAGAATTTTTGCTGATGGCCATTCTGACTGGTGTGAGCTGATAAGTTTTTGTAATTTGGATTTGCATATCTTTAATTCTTCCTAATGTTCAGCATTTTTCCATGCCTTTTTAAATTTCTGGTACAGAAAAACAGAAAACAACAGAGAGTACAATTAACCTCTTGCAATTGTCTTCTTGGATGGTTGCCCTCTTTTGAATTGTTTGGTCAATTTTCGAGCCCAGGATTGTTTCTGAGGGCAGGTGTCATTCACAGGCCTGCAATGAGTGTGAAGATTTAGTGACCATTAGCACTGGGTTTAAAGCTGCTGTTGTGGGAAATGGCCACAAGGCGGCAGCATTTCTCCGTTCCCAAATCTGGTTACTAGGGCAGCAGAGCCTTTCTGGGACCAATGGAATACAGAAGAAGGCATCCTTGAAGTCTAATACAGAATAGCATGTCCTTGTGGACGGTAGAATGACCAGCAGGGTGTAGGAATTAGGAACTACTGGATGTATATCCTCGGTGGCTTCACTGAGTGTCCTGACATCCTTTACCAGGTCCCCAGCAGCCCACGGGGCTCTCGTGGTCAGGGCAATCGCAGTTTATGGAGCTCACCTGCGCAACTACCCAGCAGCCCATGGGGCTCTCGTGGTCAGGCCCCTCCCAGGATATGGGGCTCACCTGGGCAGGTCCCAGCAGCCCACGGAGCTTTTTTGGTCAGGCCACTCCCAGGATATGGAGCTCACCTGTGCAACTACCCAGCAGCCCATGGGGCTCTCGTGGTCAGGCCCCTCCCAGGATACGGAGCTCCCCTGGGCAGGTACGCCAGCAGGGCTAGGCACACAGGAACCGTGCACATAGCCCGCATTGGAGAGCACCTCAGATCGCCTGTCACTCAGAGCTGACACAGAGCACCTTAGAGCAGGACTTGCACTAACAAACAGCAGCTCCGACAGTTCTGTGACTCTGGGCATCACTCTGTGCGGCCTCCCTCTGCCTGGTCTTCCAGAGACCTCCACTGCAGCCTGGGCACCAGGCCTCTGTCTCCACCCATCAGCCGTCCTCTCCCTGACTCCTGGATTCCTCTCATTAGGAGAGGGTCTTCTTGAAGTTGTCTCCCACTCATGGGCCAGATAAAATGATTAGAAAACAAGCCGGAGCTGCAGCCCCTTGTCTATCCTGACTCTCAGGAGCCCACACGTGTTCCTTGGACCTGGCCGGTTCAGCGAGGTCCATTTTCTGCAATGTGAGCCCCTGAGGGGTGAGGATTAGCTGAACTGGGCAGCCTGACACTGCCAGCCAGCCCTCCCCAGGTGTGCCTGGGTTGAGGGCAATAGAAACACCACTCCAGGCAGCAAGAGCCCCTGCAGCTGTGCCTGATGCCATATTCTCTGCCCCATCAGCAGACTCGGGGCTGTGCTGGTGGGAGGGAGTGAGGGGCCATGGCTTTGTGGGGGGCCCGGTGTGAGTGGGTCTCTGCTGGACTTTCTGCAGGAGTTGCCAGGCTGCCACCTGCTAAAGAAGAGGATGTGTCACCATACCTTCTGCTGGAATTTCTCCACTGGCAGAGGTGAGGAAGGAAAAAATCTGTTGGGTCTGGGACAGGAGGGGTATCTCAGGCAGGGAAATGGAAAGCTTCCAGAAGAGCGCCCGGGGCCAGGACCATCCTGGCTGTCCTGCAGGCCCCAAGTCGGTCTGCATGCTGTCACTGGTGTGGCTCCACGGCCCTTCCTCTAGGCTTTCAAGTCCTTGTACATATTCAGGTGTTTTACTTGGGAAGGGTGGGAACAGTTTAGCAGCAGCTGGCTTGGGGCTCAGCTCACGTTTACTCACAGACGCCTCGGCATGGTCCCCCAGCTTTGCAATGAGGAAGCTGCTTGCGGGGGCGCTGCTGGCTTCATGGTAGATGATTCCCCACCTCTGACCATCTTCAGAATTGTTTACCCCTGGAGCAAGTGCCTGATAGGGTTTTCCTCTGTATAACTGGTTTTCCTCTGTAAATTTCTTTTTTTGCTTCAAGGTAGATTTTATTCCTCTTTTATGTATTTATAGATATAAGCATGGAAATAATTCATTCATATAAATACATCTGGTGAAGGGAAACACTTTTATCTGTTTTATTTTTAAATTTTATTTATTTTCCATAATTTTGTAATTTAATTTATTTTTTTTTATTTATACAGCAGGATATTATTAGTTATCTATTTTAGACATATACATGTATACACGTCAATCCCAATCCCCCAACTCATCCCAGCAGCACCACCCCATGGCTTCGCCCCTTTGGTGTCCATACGTGTGTTCTCTACCTCTGTGTCTCTATTTCTGCCCTGCCAACCGGTTCATCTGTACCATTTTTCTAGGTTCCACATGTATGCATTATATCTACAATATTTGTTTTTCTCTTTCCGACTTACTTCACTCTGTATGACAGTCTCTAGATCCATCGACGTCTCTACAAATGGCCCAGTTTCATTCCTTTGTATGGCTGAGTAATATTCCATTTTATATATGCACCACATCTTTATCCATTCGTCTGGCTGTGGGCATTTAGGTTGCTTCCATTACCTGGCTATGGTAACTAGTTCTGCAATGAACATTGTGGTGAATGGGTCTTTTTGACTTATGGTTTTCTCTGGGTATATGCCCAGAATTGGATTGCTGGATCATATGGTAATTCTCTATTTAGTTTTTTAAGGAACGTCCATACTGTTCTCCATAGTGACTGTATCACTTTACATTCCCACCAATAGTGGAAGAGGGTTCCTTTTCTCCACACCCTCCCCAGCATTTGTTGTTTGTAGATTTTCTGATGATGCCCATTCTAACAGGTGTGAGGTGATACCTCATTGTAGTTTTGATTTGCATTTCTCTAATAATGAGAGATGTTGAGCAGCATTTCATGTGCGTCTTGGCCATCTCTGTGTCTTCTTTGAAGAAGTGTCTATTTAGATCTTCTAGCCATTTTTGTATTGGGTTGTTTGTTTTTTTAAGATTAAGCTGCATGAGCTGTTTCTATATATTGGAGATTAAACCTTTGTCCATTGATTCGTTTGCAAATGTTTTCTCCCGTTCTGAGGGTTGCCTTTTTCCATTCCCGTTTTTTAACAAAAAAGAAAGAAAGAAAAAGAAGCAGAACACAAATGTGTGTAAAATATGCCTCTTGAAACTGTCGTTTTGAAATATGAACGTCTTTTGTATTTTGGGGTCGATATACGACCCCAGGATTTGTTTTCAGGGCAGGTGTCATTTACAGGCCTGCAATTCTTTTGAATATCAAGTGACCATTAGCGCTGGGATTAAAGCTGCTGTTGTGTGAAACGGCCACAAGGTGGCAGCAGTTCTCCTTTACCAAATCTGGTTACTAGGACAACAGAGCCTCAATGCAAGTCGTGTTCTAGCTTGTAATTTAGAATGGAATGTGCCAGGTAAAAGCCCCTTACGTTTGTCTCACTACTTCTTGTTCGTACTTTTAATTTAATTTTTATTTCTTATCACAGCAAGTTGGATTACAATGTTTGGCTTGTTGTAGGTGTGCAAGATGTGGTTCTTTGACACATATACATATGTCTGTTCTTCCTGGGATCCTTTGCCCATGTACGTTATGACAGAATGTTGAGTAGTCTTCTCTTGGTATTCCGTAGGTGTTTGGTGATTATATATTTCACCTGTGTTTGTATATGTCCGTGAAGCGCAATATCCTAATGTATGCAATCCTCACACCTTTCCATTGGGGAACCATCAGTTTGTTTAATGAATCTGTCATTGCCCTTCTCTGTGGAAATATCTTCACTGGTGTCAATTTTTCAGTAACACCTATAAGTGATATCATACGATATGTGTCTTTCTGTTTCTGACTTACTACAAGTCACGTGATTACCTCTAGCCTCATCTACGGTGCTGCAAATGGCACTGTGTCCTTTTTTTCCTTGGCTAATATTCTGTCTGTATATGGACCGGTTCTTCTTTGTCCGCTCATCTGTTGATGGACTTTTTGGTTGCTTCCATGTCATGGCTATTGTAATGCTGCGGCAATGCACATTTGCCTGCCTGTGTCTTTCCAATTCTGTCTTCTTAGGTCATAGGCCCAGGAGTGGGCCTGCTGGATCATATGGTAGCAAAACGTTTACCTTGTAGAGGCACCTCCATTCTGTTCTCATTAGTGGCTCTTACCAGGTTACGTCCCACCTGAGGTTGAGGTTATGCTCTTCTCCACAACACCTTCAGCGTTTATTGTTTCTAGTATTTTTGCGGATGTATACTCTGACTCGTGTGAGCTGATACCACTTTGTGGTTGGATTTGCATGTGTCTCATAACCCCTTGAAATTGAACTTTCTGGCATGTCCTTCTTTTCTTCAAACTGTGAGTACCGCTTACCTCTTCAAATTGTTTTTGTGAAGTATGTGTGACACTTAGAAATAGTTTGGCCATTACCTCCCTCAAGACATTTTGAGGGCAGGTTACATTTACAGCCCTCCAGTACTGGTGCATATGAAGTGAACCTTAGCACAGGTTTTAAAGCTGCTGTTGCAGGTAACGGCCAGAGGGCGGCAGCATTTCTGCTTTTCCCAATCTGGTAACTAGGGAAACAGACCATCTAGGCAGTGGTGTTCCTCGGTTATATATTCGAGTGGAGTGTGCCCCCAAAATCTGATGTCTCCTTACTTATGTTTGTTTTATAACTTGAATTTATAGTTTTTTATTGGAGTCATATTCCATTGTGTGCATGGACCACTTCTTCTTTGTGCATTCCTCTATTGATGGACATTTTCGTAGCTTCCAAGTTTTGGCTATGGTAAATATTGCTGGGGTGCAGGATTGCCTCCCTGTGTCGTTTTGTTTTTTTGCAGTACGTGGGCCTCTTGCTTCCGTGCACCCTCCCATTGCAGAGCACAGGCTCTGGATGTGCAGGCCCAGCAGCCATAGCTCACGGCACCATGCACTCCGCAGCATGTGTGATCGTCCCTAACCGGGGCATGATCCCGTGTCCCCTGCATTGGCAGGCAGACTCTCAACCACTGCGCCACCAGTGAAAACCAGCCTGTGTCTTTTTGATTCTCATCCCCTCAGGCGATAGGCCCAGCAGTGGGTATGCTTGATTGAATGGGAGCTCAGTATTTACCTTTACAAAGCACCACCTTTTTGTTTTCATTACTGGCTCTTACCATGTCCCACGTTGAACCAAGGGTAGGTACTTCTCCAAAACCCCTTCAGCATTTATTGTTTGCAGAATTTTTGCTGATGGCCATTCTGACTGGTGTGAGCTGATAAGTTTTTGTAATTTGGATTTGCATATCTTTAATTCTTCCTAATGTTCAGCATTTTTCCATGCCTTTTTAAATTTCTGGTACAGAAAAACAGAAAACAACAGAGAGTACAATTAACCTCTTGCAATTGTCTTCTTGGATGGTTGCCCTCTTTTGAATTGTTTGGTCAATTTTCGACCCCAGGATTGTTTCTGAGGGCAGGTGTCATTCACAGGCCTGCAATGAGTGTGAAGATTTAGTGACCATTAGCACTGGGTTTAAAGCTGCTGTTGTGGGAAATGGCCACAAGGCGGCAGCATTTCTCCGTTCCCAAATCTGGTTACTAGGGCAGCAGAGCCTTTCTGGGACCAATGGAATACAGAAGAAGGCATCCTTGAAGTCTAATACAGAATAGCATGTCCTTGTGGACGGTAGAATGACCAGCAGGGTGTAGGAATTAGGAACTACTGGATGTATATCCTCGGTGGCTTCACTGAGTGTCCTGACATCCTTTACCAGGTCCCCAGCAGCCCACGGGGCTCTCGTGGTCAGGGCAATCGCAGTTTATGGAGCTCACCTGCGCAACTACCCAGCAGCCCATGGGGCTCTCGTGGTCAGGCCCCTCCCAGGATATGGGGCTCACCTGGGCAGGTCCCAGCAGCCCACGGAGCTCTTTTGGTCAGGCCACTCCCAGGATATGGAGCTCACCTGTGCAACTACCCAGCAGCCCATGGGGCTCTCGTGCTCAGGCCCCTCCCAGGATACGGAGCTCCCCTGGGCAGGTACGCCAGCAGGGCTAGGCACACAGGAACCGTGCACATGGCCCACATTGGAGAGCACCTCAGATCGCCTGTCACTCAGAGCTGACACAGAGCACCTTAGAGCAGGACTTGCACTAACAAACAACAGCTCCGACAGTTCTGTGACTCTGGGCATCACTCTGTGCGGCCTCCCTCTGCCTGGTCTTCCAGAGACTTCCACTGCAGCCTGGGCACCAGGCCTCTGTCTCCACCCATCAGCCGTCCTCTCCCTGACTCCTGGATTCCTCTCATTAGGAGAGGGTCTTCTTGAAGTTGTCTCCCACTCATGGGCCAGATAAAATGATTAGAAAACAAGCCGGAGCTGCAGCCCCTTGTCTATCCTGACTCTCAGGAGCCCACACGTGTTCCTTGGACCTGGCCGGTTCAGCGAGGTCCATTTTCTGCAATGTGAGCCCCTGAGGGGTGAGGATTAGCTGAACTGGGCAGCCTGACACTGCCAGCCAGCCCTCCCCAGGTGTGCCTGGGTTGAGGTCAATAGAAACACCACTCCAGGCAGCAAGAGACCCTGCAGCTGTGCCTGATGCCATATTCTCTGCCCCATCAGCAGACTCGGGGCTGTGCTGGTGGGAGGGAGTGAGGGGCCATGGCTTTGTGGGGGGCCCGGTGTGAGTGGGTCTCTGCTGGACTTTCTGCAGGAGTTGCCAGGCTGCCACCTTCTAAAGAAGAGGATGTGTCACCATACCTTCTGCTGGAATTTCTCCACTGGCAGAGGTGAGGAAGGAAAAAATCTGTTGGGTCTGGGACAGGAGGGGTATCTCAGGCAGGGAAATGGAAAGCTTCCAGAAGAGCGCCCGGTGCCAGGACCATCCTGGCTGTCCTGCAGGCACCAAGTCGGTCTGCATGCTGTCACTGGTGTGGCTCCACGGCCCTTCCTCTAGGCTTTCAAGTCCTTGTACATATTCAGGTGTTTTACTTGGGAAGGGTGGGAACAGTTTAGCAGCAGCTGGCTTGGGGCTCAGCTCACGTTTACTCACAGATGCCTCGGCATGGTCCCCCAGCTTTGCAATGAGGAAGCTGCTTGCGGGGGCGCTGCTGGCTTCATGGTAGATGATTCCCCACCTCTGACCATCTTCAGAATTGTTTACCCCTGGAGCAAGTGCCTGATAGGGTTTTCCTCTGTATAACTGGTTTTCCTCTGTATATTTCTTTTTTTGCTTCAAGGTAGATTTTATTCCTCTTTTATGTATTTATAGATATAAGCATGGAAATAATTCATTCATATAAATACATCTGGTGAAGGGAAACACTTTTATCTGTTTTATTTTTAAATTTTATTTATTTTCCATAATTTTGTAATTTAATTTATTTTTTTTATTTATACGGCAGGATATTATTAGTTATCTATTTTAGACATATACATGTATACAAGTCAATCCCAATCCCGCAACTCATCCCAGCAGCACCACCCCATGGCTTCACCCCTTTGGTGTCCATACGTGTGTTCTCTACCTCTGTGTCTCTATTTCTGCCCTGCCAACCGGTTCATCTGTACCATTTTTCTAGGTTCCACATGTATGCATTATATCTACAATATTTGTTTTTCTCTTTCCGACTTACTTCACTCTGTATGACAGTCTCTAGATCCATCGACGTCTCTACAAATGACCCAGTTTCATTCCTTTGTATGGCTGAGTAATATTCCATTTTATATATGCACCACATCTTTATCCATTCGTCTGGCTGTGGGCATTTAGGTTGCTTCCATTACCTGGCTATGGTAACTAGTTCTGCAATGAACATTGTGGTGAATGGGTCTTTTTGACTTATGGTTTTCTCTGGGTATATGCCCAGATGTGGGATTGCTGGATCATATGGTAATTCTATCTTTAGTTTTTTAAGGAACGTCCATACTGTTCTCCATAGTGACTGTATCACTTTACATTCCCACCAATAGTGGAAGAGGGTTCCTTTTCTCCACACCCTCCCCAGCATTTGTTGTTTGTAGATTTTCTGATGATGCCCATTCTAACAGGTGTGAGGTGATACCTCATTGTAGTTTTGATTTGCATTTCTCTAATAATGAGAGATGTTGAGCAGCATTTCATGTGCGTCTTGGCCATCTCTGTGTCTTCTTTGAAGAAGTGTCTATTTAGATCTTCTAGCCATTTTTGTATTGGGTTGTTTGTTTTTTTAAGATTAAGCTGCATGAGCTGTTTCTATATATTGGAGATTAAACCTTTGTCCATTGATTCGTTTGCAAATGTTTTCTCCCATTCTGAGGGTTGCCTTTTTCCATTCCCGTTTTTTAACAAAAAAGAAAGAAAGAAAAAGAAGCAGAACACAAATGTGTGTAAAATATGCCTCTTGAAACTGTCGTTTTGAAATATGAACGTCTTTTGTATTTTGGGGTCGATATACGACCCCAGGATTTGTTTTCAGGGCAGGTGTCATTTACAGGCCTGCAATTCTTTTGAATATCAAGTGACCATTAGCGCTGGGATTAAAGCTGCTGTTGTGTGAAACGGCCACAAGGTGGCAGCAGTTCTCCTTTACCAAATCTGGTTACTAGGACAACAGAGCCTCAATGCAAGTCGTGTTCTAGCTTGTAATTTAGAATGGAATGTGCCAGGTAAAAGCCCCTTACGTTTGTCTCACTACTTCTTGTTCGTACTTTTAATTTAATTTTTATTTCTTATCACAGCAAGTTGGATTACAATGTTTGGCTTGTTGTAGGTGTGCAAGATGTGGTTCTTTGACACATATACATATGTCTGTTCTTCCTGGGATCCTTTGCCCATGTGCGTTATGACAGAATGTTGAGTAGTCTTCTCTTGGTATTCCGTAGGTGTTTGGTGATTATATATTTCACCTGTGTTTGTATATGTCCGTGAAGCGCAATATCCTAATGTATGCAATCCTCACACCTTTCCATTGGGGAACCATCAGTTTGTTTAATGAATCTGTCATTGCCCTTCTCTGTGGAAATATCTTCACTGGTGTCAATTTTTCAGTAACACCTATAAGTGATATCATACGATATGTGTCTTTCTGTTTCTGACTTACTACAAGTCACGTGATTACCTCTAGCCTCATCTACGGTGCTGCAAATGGCACTGTGTCCTTTTTTTCCTTGGCTAATATTCTGTCTGTATATGGACCGGTTCTTCTTTGTCCGCTCATCTGTTGATGGACTTTTTGGTTGCTTCCATGTCATGGCTATTGTAATGCTGCGGCAATGCACATTTGCCTGCCTGTGTCTTTCCAATTCTGTCTTCTTAGGTCATAGGCCCAGGAGTGGGCCTGCTGGATCATATGGTAGCAAAACGTTTACCTTGTAGAGGCACCTCCATTCTGTTCTCATTAGTGGCTCTTACCAGGTTACGTCCCACCTGAGGTTGAGGTTATGCTCTTCTCCACAACACCTTCAGCGTTTATTGTTTCTAGTATTTTTGCGGATGTATACTCTGACTCGTGTGAGCTGATACCACTTTGTGGTTGGATTTGCATGTGTCTCATAACCCCTTGAAATTGAACTTTCTGGCATGTCCTTCTTTTCTTCAAACTGTGAGTACCGCTTACCTCTTCAAATTGTTTTTGTGAAGTATGTGTGACACTTAGAAATAGTTTGGCCATTACCTCCCTCAAGACATTTTGAGGGCAGGTTACATTTACAGCCCTCCAGTACTGGTGCATATGAAGTGAACCTTAGCACAGGTTTTAAAGCTGCTGTTGCAGGAAATGGCCAGAGGGCGGCAGCATTTCTGCTTTTCCCAATCTGGTAACTAGGGAAACAGACCATCTAGGCAGTGGTGTTCCTCGGTTATATATTCGAGTGGAGTGTGCCCCCAAAAGCTGATGTCTCCTTACTCATGTTTGTTTTATAACTTGAATTTATAGTTTTTTATTGGAGTCATATTCCATTGTGTGCATGGACCACTTCTTCTTTGTGCATTCCTCTATTGATGGACATTTTCGTAGCTTCCAAGTTTTGGCTATGGTAAATATTGCTGGGGTGCAGGATTGCCACCCTGTGTCGTTTGTTTTTTTGCTGTACGTGGGCCTCTTGCTTCCGTGCACCCTCCCATTGCAGAGCACAGGCTCTGGATGTGCAGGCCCAGCAGCCGTAGCTCACGGCACCAGGCGCTCCGCGGCATGTGTGATCGTCCCTAACCGGGGCATGATCCCGTGTCCCCTGCATTGGCAGGCAGACTCTCAACCACTGTGCCACCAGTGAAAACCAGCCTGTGTCTTTTTGATTCTCATCCCCTCAGGCGATAGGCCCAGCAGTGGGTATGCTTGATTGAATGGGAGCTCAGTATTTACCTTTACAAAGCACCACCTTATTGTTTTCATTACTGGCTCTTACCATGTCCCACATTGAACCAAGGGTAGGTACTTCTCCAAAACCCCTTCAGCATTTATTGTTTGCAGAATTTTTGCTGATGGCCATTCTGACTGGTGTGAGCTGATAAGTTTTTGTAATTTGGATTTGCATATCTTTAATACTTCCTAATGTTCAGCATTTTTCCATGCCTTTTTAAATTTCTGGTACAGAAAAACAGAAAACAACAGAGAGTACAATTAACCTCTTGCAATTGTCTTCTTGGATGGTTGCCCTCTTTTGAATTGTTTGGTCAATTTTCGACCCCAGGATTGTTTCTGAGGGCAGGTGTCATTCACAGGCCTGCAATGAGTGTGAAGATTTAGTGACCATTAGCACTGGGTTTAAAGCTGCTGTTGTGGGAAATGGCCACAAGGCGGCAGCATTTCTCCATTCCCAAATCTGGTTACTAGGGCAGCAGAGCCTTTCTGGGACCAATGGAATACAGAAGAAGGCATCCTTGAAGTCTAATAAAGAATAGCATGTCCTGGTGGATGGTAGAATGACCATCAGGGTGTAGGAATTAGGAACTACTGGATGTATATCCTCGGTGGCTTCACTGAGTGTCCTGACATCCTTTACCAGGTCCCCAGCAGCCCACGGGGCTCTCGTGGTCAGGGCAATCGCAGTTTATGGAGCTCACCTGCGCAACTACCCAGCAGCCCATGGGGCTCTCGTGGTCAGGCCCCTCCCAGGATATGGGGCTCACCTGGGCAGGTCCCAGCAGCCCACGGAGCTCTTTTGGTCAGGCCACTCCCAGGATATGGAGCTCACCTGTGCAACTACCCAGCAGCCCATGGGGCTCTCGTGGTCAGGCCCCTCCCAGGATACGGAGCTCCCCTGGGCAGGTACGCCAGCAGGGCTAGGCACACAGGAACCGTGCACATGGCCCGCATTGGAGAGCACCTCAGATCGCCTGTCACTCAGAGCTGACACAGAGCACCTTAGAGCAGGACTTGCACTAACAAACAGCAGCTCCAACAGTTCTGAGACTCTGGGCATCACTCTGTGCGGCCTCCCTCTGCCTGGTCTTCCAGAGACTTCCACTGCAGCCTGGGCACCAGGCCTCTGTCTCCACCCATCAGCCGTCCTCTCCCTGACTCCTGGATTCCTCTCATTAGGAGAGGGTCTTCTTGAAGTTGTCTCCCACTCATGGGCCAGATAAAATGATTAGAAAACAAGCCGGAGCTGCAGCCCCTTGTCTATCCTGACTCTCAGGAGCCCACACGTGTTCCTTGGACCTGGCCGGTTCAGCGAGGTCCAGTTTCTGCAATGTGAGCCCCTGAGGGGTGAGGATTAGCTGAACTGGGCAGCCTGACACTGCCAGCCAGCCCTCCCCAGGTGTGCCTGGGTTGAGGTCAATAGAAACACCACTCCAGGCAGCAAGAGCCCCTGCAGCTGTGCCTGATGCCATATTCTCTGCCCCATCAGCAGACTCGGGGCTGTGCTGGTGGGAGGGAGAGAGGGGCCATGGCTTTGTGGGGGGCCCGGTGTGAGTGGGTCTCTGCTGGACTTTCTGCAGGAGTTGCCAGGCTGCCACCTGCTAAAGAAGAGGATGTGTCACCATACCTTCTGCTGGAATTTCTCCACTGGCAGAGGTGAGGAAGGAAAAAATCTGTTGGGTCTGGGACAGGAGGGGTATCTCAGGCAGGGAAATGGAAAGCTTCCAGAAGAGCGCCCGGTGCCAGGACCATCCTGGCTGTCCTGCAGGCACCAAGTCGGTCTGCATGCTGTCACTGGTGTGGCTCCACGGCCCTTCCTCTAGGCTTTCAAGTCCTTGTACATATTCAGGTGTTTTACTTGGGAAGGGTGGGAACAGTTTAGCAGCAGCTGGCTTGGGGCTCAGCTCACGTTTACTCACAGACGCCTCGGCATGGTCCCCCAGCTTTGCAATGAGGAAGCTGCTTGCGGGGGCGCTGCTGGCTTCATGGTAGATGATTCCCCACCTCTGACCATCTTCAGAATTGTTTACCCCTGGAGCAAGTGCCTGATAGGGTTTTCCTCTGTATAACTGGTTTTCCTCTGTATATTTCTTTTTTTGCTTCAAGGTAGATTTTATTCCTCTTTTATGTATTTATAGATATAAGCATGGAAATAATTCATTCATATAAATACATCTGGTGAAGGGAAACACTTTTATCTGTTTTATTTTTAAATTTTATTTATTTTCCATAATTTTGTAATTTAATTTATTTTTTTTATTTATACGGCAGGATATTATTAGTTATCTATTTTAGACATATACATGTATACACGTCAATCCCAATCCCGCAACTCATCCCAGCAGCACCACCCCATGGCTTCACCCCTTTGGTGTCCATACGTGTGTTCTCTACCTCTGTGTCTCTATTTCTGCCCTGCCAACCGGTTCATCTGTACCATTTTTCTAGGTTCCACATGTATGCATTATATCTACAATATTTGTTTTTCTCTTTCCGACTTACTTCACTCTGTATGACAGTCTCTAGATCCATCGACGTCTCTACAAATGACCCAGTTTCATTCCTTTGTATGGCTGAGTAATATTCCATTTTATATATGCACCACATCTTTATCCATTCGTCTGGCTGTGGGCATTTAGGTTGCTTCCATTACCTGGCTATGGTAACTAGTTCTGCAATGAACATTGTGGTGAATGGGTCTTTTTGACTTATGGTTTTCTCTGGGTATATGCCCAGAAGTGGGATTGCTGGATCATATGGTAATTCTATCTTTAGTTTTTTAAGGAACGTCCATACTGTTCTCCATAGTGACTGTATCACTTTACATTCCCACCAATAGTGGAAGAGGGTTCCTTTTCTCCACACCCTCCCCAGCATTTGTTGTTTGTAGATTTTCTGATGATGCCCATTCTAACAGGTGTGAGGTGATACCTCATTGTAGTTTTGATTTGCATTTCTCTAATAATGAGAGATGTTGAGCAGCATTTCATGTGCGTCTTGGCCATCTCTGTGTCTTCTTTGAAGAAGTGTCTATTTAGATCTTCTAGCCATTTTTGTATTGGGTTGTTTGTTTTTTTAAGATTAAGCTGCATGAGCTGTTTCTATATATTGGAGATTAAACCTTTGTCCATTGATTCGTTTGCAAATGTTTTCTCCCGTTCTGAGGGTTGCCTTTTTCTTTTTTTTTTTTTTTTTTTTTTTTTTGCGGTATGTGGGCCTCTCACTGTTGTGGCCTCTCCCGTTGCGGAGCACAGGCTCCGGACGCGCAGGCCCAACGGCCATGGCTCACGGGCCCAGCCGCTCCGCGGCATGTGGGATCCTCCCAGACCGGGGCACGAACCCATGTCCCCTGCATCGGCAGGCGGACTCTCAACCACTGCGCCACCAGGGAAGCCCTGAGGGTTGCCTTTTTCCATTCCCGTTTTTTAACAAAAAAGAAAGAAAGAAAAAGAAGCAGAACACAAATGTGTGTAAAATATGCCTCTTGAAACTGTCGTTTTGAAATATGAACGTCTTTTGTATTTTGGGGTCGATATACGACCCCAGGATTTGTTTTCAGGGCAGGTGTCATTTACAGGCCTGCAATTCTTTTGAATATCAAGTGACCATTAGCGCTGGGATTAAAGCTGCTGTTGTGTGAAACGGCCACAAGGTGGCAGCAGTTCTCCTTTACCAAATCTGGTTACTAGGACAACAGAGCCTCAATGCAAGTCGTGTTCTAGCTTGTAATTTAGAATGGAATGTGCCAGGTAAAAGCCCCTTACGTTTGTCTCACTACTTCTTGTTCGTACTTTTAATTTAATTTTTATTTCTTATCACAGCAAGTTGGATTACAATGTTTGGCTTGTTGTAGGTGTGCAAGATGTGGTTCTTTGACACATATACATATGTCTGTTCTTCCTGGGATCCTTTGCCCATGTACGTTATGACAGAATGTTGAGTAGTCTTCTCTTGGTATTCCGTAGGTGTTTGGTGATTATATATTTCACCTGTGTTTGTATATGTCCGTGAAGCGCAATATCCTAATGTATGCAATCCTCACACCTTTCCATTGGGGAACCATCAGTTTCTTTAATGAATCTGTGATTGCCCTTCTC